>NC_088356.1:27912500-28202500 GCF_036884655.1 Musa acuminata AAA Group | reverse complement strand
ATCCAATAAGACAAGGGCTTCGTCGGATATCTTATATCCGAACTTCTACTCATCGCAATGCCTACCATATGTGTGTGACCCTCTAGGGCCAATATCGAGCTGACCGTGAGTCATACCTGTCAGAACTTCTTCTAACTCAGTGAATTATTATCTCTGTAATAATTCACTTGACTCATCGACTACGGACGTACTAGGCCACTACACCGTAGTCCCCAAACGATACAGGGGAATCCAATCCATTGGACCTATCTGTTCTCAATTATCGTGTACCTATAGTCTCTCATCAATCTAATATCCCTGAGACCGTATATCGAGCATGGTGCTGTCAGACCCATACGGTTTCTACATGAGTCTCGCTCTAATCAGATTCTCCCGGAGAACTCTTTCTCTCTCAACCCGAATGACCCTGGCTAGGGATTTTTTCTGAGCAAAAACACATGGGATATTCCTCTCATGATGCCGAGAGTGGATGATCCTCTATCGACACTCAATAGCCCTCGTAAGGTCGACTACCACTCCCAATGACTAGCTGTACTAGATCTGGGACAACCAAACCTATAAGTCTGGTATCAAAGGGTGGAGCACTCATACAGGACATCCTTGGTGTCTAAAGTTTAAGGACCAGATATACCACTAGGACTACGGAATCGCTGTCTGACAATAAGACATAATCAACCATCCAGCATTCCGTAAGCGGATCAATTAGTGAACTCATTCTCCAATAAGCACTTGTACTGTATCCCTAGTGTCCCTACACGAGCAACTATGAGACCAGCTGCATCCATCATATGGACGGGTATATAGCACACGAGTCTGTCTAGTTATCACGATGTCCCTCTCGAGTAACCTATGACCGAGATTATTTAGGATATGTGTTTAAAGGTGAATCGATCTCATTATCGTGATCTCATCATGATCTGATTCCCATTGCACAAATCCAAGGACATCACAATATATATATATATATATATATATATATATATATATATATATATATATATATATATATATATATATATATATATATATATATATATATATATATGCAATAGTTATAAAGTGATATACGCCAAAATTTAATAAGCAAAAAGATTCTGTATCAAGTCACACGTGCCATCACTCACGTGATTGGCTTGTTGGGCACTTATGACTAGCAATCTCCCACTTGACCTAAAGCCAATCACCTATGTGTCTGATCCCCATTAGACCCTTGTGACGCTCAAAGACAATTTGAGACAATGGCTTTGTCAGTGGATCTGCAATGTTATCTTCGGATGGAACTCTTTCCACTGCTACATCTCCTCGGGTTACGATCTCTCTGATAAGGTGGAACCTCCTCAGAACACTTTTGATGAGACCCACGTTCCCTTATTTAAGTAATCGCCCCCTAGTTGTCGCAATATAAGGAAGTCAGCTTCTCGCTATCTGGCACGACTCCCAAATCTGTGATGAACTTCTTCACCCAAACTCCCTCCTTTGTTGCATCTGGTGCAACAATGTACTCCACCTTTGTGGTCGAGTCAGTAGTGGTATCTTGCTTGGAACTGTTGAATCTCGTATTTTGATGATGAAACTACTTAATATATGTTTATGATTTAATCTGCGTTTTGAGTGACGCAGGATGCTTCGATCAGGATGAGACAATTAAAGCAGGAAAATCATGTTGTGTCGGAGGAACATGTCAAAAGATTGGACGTCGGGCCGGTGGATCGGTCGACGTATCGACAGAAAGCTTCGGACCGTGGACTCGGGCATCAGGCCAAGAAGAGTGGGTGTTGTGCCAAGGATATCAGAGTTGCGGAGTCAACTGACCGATTGGGCAATAGGCTGCAGGAGAGGACGATGCGCCGAAGAATCGGACGAATCATCGAGGGACCAATGACATGCCGGACACTTGGTTAATTGCTTAGGATTAATTGTCTCGATCGAAGTTTTGTTTTAAGTGTGCAGGATTAACTACGATGGAAGAAAGACATGCAGCAGGAGTTGCGCCGGAGTCAAGACAATGATCACGTCGGGAGTTAAAGAGTTCGACGGAAGTTCGGACAGTCGTCGGAGGTTCTGCGGGAACAAATCCGAGAAGTCCATGAGCTTGCCAAAGAAGCTTGTCGAAACTCACCAAGTGGATCATCGCAAGTCCAGGAGTTTGCCGGAAGCCCGCAGGAGCATCACCGAGGGTTCATCGGATGATCGACGAAAGTTCGCTGGAAGCTCGCCGGAAGAAGCGATTGACACACCGGAGCAAGTTGCAGTTAATGTCTTAGGAAATATCGTAGTTGGCACAATGATTAAGTTGGAAATGGGAGGTGATCCCATTAACTTAATCTTGGGACAATTGGGCCCCTAAAAAACCCAAATTGAGCCGAATGGATCAACCCAATCGGACCCTGATTTTTGCTGGGAGGTGCAACCGCCCAAGCCAGGAGGTGGCACCGCCTGGGCTAAGTCTCCGAGCGAGACTGGGTGGTGCAACCGCCCTAGCCAGGAGGTGGCACCGCCTGGGCTCAATCTCCGAGCGAGACTGGGCGGTGCAACCTCCCTTGACAAGAGGTGGCACCGCCTGAGCTCGGTCTTCGAGCTCTGGCAGGAGGTGCAACTGCCTCAGTCAAGAGGTTGCACCGCCTGAGCTCGGTCTTCGAGCTTTGGCAGGAGGTGCAACCACCCCTGACAGGAGGTGGCACCGCCCAGAGGCTCAGTCTTCGAGCTCTGCTAGGCGGTGCAAATGCTCCAATCAGGAGGTGCAACCGCCTGATCCCGGAATTCCGGGAATTGACAGTTTTGAGCTCTAAATTTGAACTGGGTTGGGGCCTATAAATACCCCACCCATTCAACACTGATAGAGCACAGAACTTACACCGAAATCTTGATCTTGTTCTGTGATTTTTAGAGCTCAAAATTGTTGTAAAGGCCAAAAGTTCTTTTCCCTCTTTTCTTCTAAGTTCTGAGTTGTAAAGAGAGGAGAGAAAATTCTGTAAGGGTTGTCTCCTAAGCCCGTCAAAAGGAGTGAAACTGTAAAAGGGTGGTTGGCCTTCGCCTATTGAAGGAAGGCTTCTAGTTGACGTCGGTGACCTAGTTGGTAGAGAAAGCCAAAAGTGGAGTAGGTCAAGATTGACCGAACCACTCTAAATCTCGGTTTGCATTTACTTTGAGCATATTATCTTTACTGCAAACCTCCTCAAAAGTTTACTACTTTCTGCGCTTATACGATCGGGTTTCAAGCCTTGCACTTTCCGAATCGGCGTTTAGACGTAAATCAGCTTTTTCGTACGATCATCATATTTCTATTTGCGTTTATGTTTTGATTTCTATCATAACTGCAAACTGCCTTTATATCCTTGCTTAAACTGCATCTCGCTTAATCAAGTGATTTACGAATCATCATTTAGACGTAAATCAGTTACTTTGTACGAATATCATATTTCAGTTTGCGCCTACTATCTGATTTGAATCATAACTGCAAATTGCATTTATATCATTGTTGCATTTTACTTAATCAAAATTTGATGTGATTTATGAATTGGCTTTCTTACCAAAATCACTTTTATCAAACAAACGCAGTTTTTATCGTAAAAGGTTTTCCGCTGCACTAATTCACCCCCCCCTCTTAGTGCTCTTGATCCTAATTATTGGTATCAGAGCGGGGTTAACTCTCAAACGGATTAAAACCCAAGAGAGATGGCATACGCCGGGAACCAAGAGGACCATTCTATTACACGTCCACCCATGTTCAATGGGACGGACTACACCTATTGGAAGACTCAAATGAGGATTTTTCTTATTTCTATGGATTTTGAACTTTGGAATCTTGTCGAAAATGGATTTTCGAAGTCTTCTCTTCCAATGATCGATTGGAATGAATTGGAGAAGAAGGCTTTCACTCTTAATGCAAAGGCTATGAATGCCTTATTTTGTGCGCTTGACAAAAATGAGTTCAATCGGATTTCTACATGCGAAACGACTTTTGACATTTGGCGAACACTTGAAATCACGCACGAGGGAACTAGTAGAGTCAAAGACTCAAAAGTTAGCATTTTATTGCATGATTTTGAGCTTTTTCGAATGCAACCAAGCGAGACTATAGGCGACATGTACACCCGTTTCACGGATATCGTCAATAGTTTAAGAGCTCTTGGAAAATGTTTTTCGGATTTTGAACTCGTAAACAAGATTTTGCATTCTCTTTCAAAGAAGTGGGATTCAAAAGTAACTGCAATACAAGAAGCTAAAAACCTAAACAACTTACCACTTGAAGAAGTAATTGGTTCGTTGATGACATATGAAATGATGCACAATGCACATGATGAACATGATGAACAAAATCACCTTCCAAAGAACAGGAAGGATTTGGAACTCCGGACAAATGAATACCACTTGAGCGATGACTCAAGTGATGAGGACAATGATGAACTTGAACTTCGAACACTAAATCTTAATAAGTTTATTAAACAAAAATCTAAAATAAACAATAAACTTGAACGAAGGAAGAGGCCAAAGAAGAAGAACATAAAGTGGGATGAATCGAGCTCCTCCGAAGACGAGGAGAAAATCAAGAAAGGCGAGGTGGCAAACTACGCCCTAACGACATTCAACGATGAGGTAATCAAAACCTCCTTAATTTATTTCAAAATTATATGATGCTCTTCATAATGTATTTTCTTATTTAGTATAGAATTAATTTTCTTAAAAATTACATGTTTAAAAAAAAATGATGAAAATGTAAAATTTATGATCATGCTAGTAGTTCTGAAAATAATCATGAAAAATACATATTTTATGATAACAAAACAAAATTATTTTGATTGAAAATATGAAATCATGCTTGATGATATAATGATGTTTTGATACCATGATTTTATTCTATGCATGAGATTTTAAATCGTGTTTATTGGTTTTATAATTATGGATGATGAATCTTGCGATTTTCGATTTTCACGGTAATGAAAGTGCCTTATTGATCTTTGTCATAATAAAACTTGCACTTTCGATTTTAAAACATGCTACATGTTTGGCATAGATGAAATAAAATCATATGAATTAAAACAACTAAAAAGAGAAAAGTATTTTTCTTGAAAATTTATTTTTCTCTACTTTATTGACTTTTTCACTAAGAGATTAATAAAATTATCTATGCCATTTTGAATCTCTTGAAAGTAATGTTGAGATTTTGATGATTTGAATTTAATGGGTTTTATCAAAATCATGATCTTAATTTCCCATGATTTATAACTTGAAATCATTTATGAATCAAGATCACCTACTTTGTGTTCTTATTGAAATTTATTGAAATAAATCGTGATTTCTTGGAATTATAACTTGAGAATTCTTTTTATAAATCAAAATAACTTACTATGATTCTTTCTTTTTGCTATTTGAGTTATTTAAAATGAATCATAATATGTCTCTTAATATTCATAATTTGTCTACATGATTCGTAAATCTCATTACCAATTCTTCTTGATATTCCTTATGTGACGATATGAATACATGAAATATTCATTAATTTATTTTGATATATACAAATGAAAAGTTATGATCATGCATGGTAGGATATAATTTGACAAAATTGATACCATCATGATATGAAGCATTTATGATTTGCAATGATGCATGCAATACTTGAGCTTTTTAATTATGATGTGATGTATTGCATATGATGTAAATCATGATTTAAAATGCTATGAGTTGTTACTAAAATGATGTATTATAAATGTTGATTTAATGTCATGAATACTCTAAATGATGAATGTTTGGTATCATGATCAAAATGTTGATAAATAGTTAAAAATTCAAGTATCATGTATAATATGCTCATAATATTGATTGATTTATTCAGTATCATGCATGAATGAAATATATGGTTTTTGAAATTGTGCATGTTCGAATTTGAAAATATAATGATGCACAAATAAGATTGAAACCTACCTTTGTCATGATTTAGAAATTAATGTAAAGGGTCTTCCCTTCTTTTTGCCAATGACATAGGGGGAGAAAGAGTTGCTAATATGCATATCTCAAAGAGAAAATTGCTAGCTTGCGTGTCTTAAAATGTTGAAAATTTTTTGCTAGCTTGTATATTGTAAACTTGCTATCGTACTACCATGATGATGAGCATGTCTTATCTTCATGATTGTATTTGAAAAACTATGGCAAAAATATGTCCGAATGATTGAACTTGTTAAAATTAATTTTTGGACTTTCTTGATTGAATGATCAAATTACTCGATTGCCATGATGATTTTACACAATTACATGCCCTAATAACAGGTTGGAAATTATGTGCTTTGGATACAAAAATTTTCATGATAATAAGCATGTTTTGTCCTCATGATTGTATTTGAAAATCAATAGCATAGCCTTGTCCGAATGCATAAAAGTGTTAATTTCATTTTCGAATTCTCCTAACTATTGGTATCCTAACAATTGGATTTTTGAATTATCCTCTTCCAGACTTAATAAGCATATGTCATATCAAGTTTAATTCATATAATTGATTTTTGACATATGGAATCAACTAGCAAATACATCTCTCATACACTTATTATGTGAACAATATTTTGTTTTGAGAAATGGATTTGATGAAATGATTCCTGCTTATAGATTTCTTCTTGAAAAAGGAAGTCATTTTTACGTACAAGGATTTGATTCACATACATATCTTGATACTTGTAAAAATAAAGCGTGCTTTAATATCTTATCAATTTTAACTTCATTCGAGTAAGCTTAGAAATAGCTTTCCTCCTTCATGTAAGAAGAAAATAACAAATAAAACAGAAGAAGTTTTCAAAGCTATCTCCATGTCATGTTTTCCTTGAGATGTTTGAATATTTGGTATCTTATCACTCTTTGTTGAAAAATAACATGAACCTGCTTATGGAATCGCACTTATATTTAAAATTTGCTTATATTGTTCTCCTTTTTGTTGACAACAAAGGGGGAGAAATATATGAATTGATGCTATGATTGCCATATTTGCTCTATGCCATGGTTGCATTATAATAATATATCAAGAACTAGCATAGCAACTTTACTTATTGATATCTTGCCATGTGATGAAATGCTACAATTGATAAACACTTGAAATGTTTGCGTTACGATATCAAAAGCTTACATTGCAATCTTACATGTTGATATTATACCATTTGATAATAGCAAACTTGCATGATGGTAAAAATGGATATTATGTTTTTCATGAAATGAGTTGAACTTATATCACAAACACTTGATTGTGGTACTTCTTCTTTTTGTTGATGACAAAGGGGGAGAAGTATGTTGATGACATGACATGTTATGCATAAGTTTATGCATAAGTTCATGATGACGTGTTGCAAGTATTCATGATGAATATTACAATGACTTGAATTCAGTTTGAATTCAAGGTTCTATCAATATGGCATATTGATAGGAGGAGTTTGTTTAAACTCTGGGAGTTAAGTTTAACTCCGTCATCAAGTGGTTGTCATCATCAAAAAGGGGGAGATTGTTCAATCTCGTATTTTGATGATGAAACTACTTGATATATGTTTATGATTTAATCTGCGTTTTGAGTGACGCAGGATGCTTCGATCAGGATGAGACAATTAAAGCTGGAAAATCATGTTGTGCCGGAGGAACATGTTAGAAGATTGGACGTCGGGCCGGTGGATCGGTCGACGTATCGACAGAAAGCTTCGGGCCGTGGACTAGGGCATCGGGCCAAGAAGAGCGGGTATTGTGCCAAGGATATCGGAGTTGCGGAGTCAACTGATCGATTGGGCAATAGGCTGCAGGAGAGGACGATGCGCCAAAGAATCGGACGAAGCGTCGAGGGACCAATGACATGCCGGACAACTTGGTTAATTGCTTAGGATTAATTGTCTCGATCGAAGTTTTGTTTTAAGCATGCAGGATTAACTACGATGGAAGAAAGACATGTAGCAGGAGTTGTGCCGGAGTCAAGACAATGATCACGTTGGGAGTTAGAGAGTTCGACGGAAGTTCGGACAATCGTCGGAGGTTCTGCGGGAACAAATCCGAGAAGTCCATGAGCTTGCCAAAGAAGCTTGTCGGAACTCGCCAAGTGGATCATCGCACGTCCAGGAGTTTGCCGGAAGTCTGTAGGAGCATCACCGAGGGTTCATCGGATGATCGACGGAAGTTCGCCGGAAGAAGCGATTGACGCACCGGAGCAAGTTGCAGTAAATGTCTTAGGAAATATCATAGTTAGCACAATGATTAAGTTGGAAATGGGAGGTGATCCCATTAACTTAATCTTGGGGCAATTGGGCCCTTGAAAAACCCAAATTGGGCCGAATGGATCAACCCATTCGGACCCTGATTTCTGCTGGGAGGTGCAACCGCCCAAGCCAGGAGGTGGCAACGCCTGGGCTAAGTCTCCGAGCGAGACTGGGTGGTACAACCACCCCAGCCAGGAGGTGGCACCGCCTGGGCTCAGTCTCCGAGCGAGACTGGGCGGTGCAACCTCCCCTGACAAGAGGTGGCATCGCCTGAGCTCGGTCTTCGAGCTCTGGTAGGAGGTGCAACCGCCTTAGTCAGGAGGTTGTACCGCCTGAGCTCGGTCTTCAAGCTTTGGCAGGAGGTGCAACCGCCCCTGACAGGAGGTGGCACCGCCCAGAGGCTCAGTCTTCGAGCTCTGCCAGGCGGTGCAACCGCTCCAGTCAAGAGGTGCAACCGCCTGATCCCGGAATTTCGGGAATTGACAGTTTTGAGCTCCAAATTTGAACTGGGTTGGGGCCCATAAATACCCCACCCATTCAGCACTGATAGAGCACAAAACTTACACCGAAATCTTGATCTTGTTCGGTGATTTTTAGAGCTCAAAATTATTGTAAAGGCCAAAAGTTCTTCTCCCTCTTTTCTTCCAAGTTCTGAGTTGTAAAGAGAGGAGAGAAAATTCTGTAAGGGTTGTCTCCTAAGCCCGTCAAAAGGAGTGAAACTGTAAAAGGGTGGTTGGCCTTCGCCTATTGAAGGAAGGCTTCTAGTTGACGTCGGTGACCTCGTCGGTGGAGGAAGCCAAAAGTGGAGTAGGTCAAGATTGACCGAACCACTCTAAATCTCGGTTTGCATTTACTTTGAGCATATTATCTTTACTGCAAACCTCCTCAAAAGCTTACTGCTTTCTGCGCTTATACGATCGGGTTTCAAGCCTTGCACTTTCCGAATCGGCGTTTAGACGTAAATAAGTTTTTTCGTACGATCATCATATTTCTGTTTGCGTTTACGTTTTGATTTCTATCATAACTGCAAACTGCTTTTATATCCTTGGTTAAACTGCATCTCGCTTAATCAAGTGATTTACGAATCATCATTTAGACGTAAATCAGTTACTTCGTATGAATATCATATTTCAATTTGCGCCTACTATCTGATTTGAATCATAACTACAAACTTTATTTATATCATTGCTGCATTTCGCTTAATCAAAAGTTGAAGTGATTTATGAATTGACTTTCTTACCAAAATCACTTTTATCAAACGAACGTAGTTTTTATCGTAAAAGGTTTTCCGCTGCACTAATTCACCCCCCCCCCTCTTAGTGCTCTTGATCCTAACAAGAACTCTTCCGGCACACTGCTACTCCATTCAAGGTATACACATACCTTGAATTCGACTTGCTATCATCGACATCAGACTGAAAACTTGAGTCCACGTAGCCTTCAACCTTAAGGCTATTACCTCCATATACTAGTAAAAGATTCTTAGTCCTTCTCAAGTACTTAAGGATACATTTTACTGCTTTCCAGTGCTCCAAGCCTGGATCCGCCTGATACCTGCTCGTGACACTCAGAGCATGCGCTATATCAGGCCTAGTACATAGCATGTCATACATGATAGACCCTATTGTTGAGGCAAAAGGTATCATATCCATGTTCACCCTTTCTTTTGGAGTCTTTGGGGACATACTCGTAGAAAGCGATATCCCATGTCTCATCGGTATGAGACCTCTCTTGAAATTTTCCATGCCAAACCTTTTGATAATGGTTTCTATGTACCTGGACTGGGACAAGCCAAGCATCCTCTTGGATCTATCTCTATAAATTCTAATCCCCAAGATATAGGATGCTTCCCCTAAGTCCTTCATGGAGAAGTGTCTAGATAACCAAGCCTTTACTGTGGATAGCATTTCTACGTCATTCCCAATGATCAGGATGTTATCCACATATAACACCAAAAAGGTGATAGCACTCCCACTTACCTTCCTGTACACACAAGGCTCATCTTCGTTCTTAACGAAGTCATAAGATTTGATTGCCTCGTCAAATCTTATGTTCCAACTTCGGGAAGCTTGCTTTAGTCCATAAATGGATCTAAGCAACCTACACACCTTATCTGGGTAGTTCTTGGAGACGAATCCCTCAGGTTGCATCATATACACCTCCTCCTCGAGGTTCCCATTGAGGAATGCGGTTTTCACATCCATCTGCTTGATCTCATAATCATAGTGTGCTGCAATAGCCAATAGAATTCTGATGGATTTTAGCATTGCTACGGGTGAGAAGGTTTCGTCGTAGTCAATACCTTGCCTTTGACGATAACCCTTAGCCACTATCCTTGCTTTATAGGTCTCTACCTTTCTATCTACTCCGATCTTTTTCTTAAAGATCCACTTGCAACCGATGGGTACGATACCTTCGGGCGCATCAACTAGGTTGCAAACCTTTTTGGAGTACATAGATTCTATCTCAGAATTCATGGCTTCTTGCCACTTCCCGGAGTCTATACTCATAATAGCCTCCTCGTAGGTCTGAGGATCAATATCCTCAACATCCTCTCCTCTAATATGTCTCACATATCTCTCAAGAGGATGAGATACTCTATCAGACCTACGTAAAGTTGAAACTTGTGTATTAGGTACCTGAACAGATTTGGGCTGTAGAGTGGTGCTTGAGCTTGGTTCTCTAACCTCGCTCAACTCTATCATTCTCCCACTATCTCTGCCAAGAATGTTCCTTCTCAAGGAACATTGCTCTCTTAGCTACAAAGACCTTTTGGTCCTCGAGATGATAGAAATAATACCCATAAGTTTCCTTGGGGTATCCCATAAATTTACATCACTCTGTCCTTGATTCTAACTTATTGGGGTTGTGTTTTTTAACGTGGGCAGGGCAGCCCCAAATCTTAACAAGCTTAAGATCAGGCTTCTTCCCTTTCCATATCTCATATGGTGTAGACACTACCGACTTAGTTGGAACTCTGTTCAGAAGGTAAGCTACGGTCTCTAGGGCATATCTCTAGAATAAGATGGGTAGGTCAGCGAAACTCATCATGGACCGTACCATATCTAATAGCGTATGATTCCTCCTTCCAGAGATACCATTGGGCTGAGATGTATAAGGAGGTGTCCATTGGGATAATATCCTATGGTCCTTGAGGAACTGAGTAAACTCTGTACTTAAGTACTCACCTCCTCGATCTGATCGAAGAGTTTTGATACTCTTTCCAGTCTGGTTCTCCACCTCATTCTTATACTCTCTGAATTTCTCAAAAGTCTTGGACTTGTACTTCATTAAGTACACATATCCATACCTTGAGAAATCATCAGTAAAGGTAATGAAGTAGGAGTAACCACCAGTGACCTGAGTTAACATGGGTCCACATACATCACTATGTATGAGTTCCAACAGCTCAGTGGCTCTCTCTCTAGTTCCACTAAATGAAGAGTTGGTCAGTTTTCCACGAAAGCAAGGTTCGCAAGTTGCATATGACACATAGTCGAATGGATCTAGATATCCATCATTTAGCAACTTTTGAATCATTCCCTCATGGATGTGACCTAGCCTACAATGCCATAGGTATGCACTGTTCACCTCATCTCGTTTCCTCTTAGACACATTTACATTCATGATATGTGGAGTAGTGTCTAGCATAAACAAACCTTTATGCAATATTCCTCTCGCCAATCTCCCCTCGGCTTTGCTAGAATTTATAATAAATTGTAGATATGATAAGCAATACTAGTATCCAATACCAATGCACTATCACAAAAATCTGACAATTGGAGATTGATCATGAATGTACCTGAAGCTTCTCCAAACTTCTATTTCGCCCTCTCTGCAAGATACTCTTTGCAGTTCCTCTTTCAATGCCTATCTTTATCACAGTGGAAGCACCGGCCTTTGTCTTTTGCTGGGTCTTTCTTAACAACCTTTGCTTTACCTAGTCTGCCCTTGCCCTTTCCCTTCTTAAGGGACCTTTATGCTTTCCTTTTCTTTCTGGTCTCACCAGTTTAGAGAACTGGCTTCTCTTTCTTAATAGTACTCTCTGCCTCCCTCAACATATTGAGGAGCTTTGGGAGAGTCACCTCAAGCTTGTTCATATTAAAATTTATTATGAACTATGAAAAGGAATATGGTAGGGACTAAAGCACAATGTCCACACACAAGTTATCCTCTAGGACCATTCCTAGACCTGTGAGTATTTCTATCCACTCAATTATCTTTAGGACATGGTTCTGAACTAATGTCCCGTCAGACATCCTAGCACGGAAGAGGCTCTTGGATATCTCATATCGTTGAGTCCTTCCCTGTTCCTCAAACAATTTGCGGACATGTAGGAGAATAGATCTGGCATCCATCTTTTCATGTTATCTTTGTAACTCAGGAGTCATAGAGCCCAACATATAGCATTGAGCAAGAGTGTAGTCATCAATGCACTTCATGTAGCAAGCGATCTCATCATTGCTTGCCCCTTCTTCGGGCGTAGGCATCACTATATCAAGGACGTATATGATTTTCTCCGCCGTGAGAACAATTCTCAAGTTACGGAGCCAATCCGTATAATTTGGACTAGTGAGGCGGTTGACATCAAGTATGCCACGGAAGGGATTTGAAAGCGACATTTTCTAAAAATAAAGATGCAGCAAGATAGCAAATCGCGATATAGGTGAGTCTCAAGGGACTCACCAACTCAACCTACACCGGGAATTGGTTCCTACTTATAATGATGGAAGGCCACATGGGTTAATCTAATTGTCTCACGTTTACCGACGTAATATTATCGAGAGAGATGTTTCTATGATTTGGTCTCCTAATATGACATGTCACACATATACATATTTAATATATATCTACATCGCATGCAAATATATATACATATCTAGTATGTGTATAAGCAATCACACCAGATGATCATGGACCACAACCTAATGTGATTAGGCCCGAGCTAGTAGGCCTAATCACTCACATCAAGATCTATGTGTGCAACGGTGCATCTCCATGCCCTGTGATCGTCCATCTCGTCCTCGTCAGTTCCGTTGACATCTCGATGCATCTTCATGCATCGCGATCATCCGTCTCGTGGGTCCCGCTATTGCATCCACGCTCCCGCTGTGCCTCCTCATGTGATTACAACTTAATCATAGACACGCTGGCCCGATAATAAACGAGAAATATGTTCGAACCCTTGTAGATTCTAAACTTGTGGTTGATCTCTTTAGGGGATCAGCCTCCTTGGAACTCTATAGGGGTTCCTCCCTCCAAGTTGTCGCTCAAAAGCTGCAGAAAAGATTCATGTATTGCTTATGAAAAGAGGAGGAATACATGGCTATTTATAGGGCTTCTAAACCCTAACTCCTAATAGGATTCCTACTCAAGATTCCTACTTCTGACCAACTCCTAATAGGACTCCTACTTAAGACTCCTATTCCCTTACAACTCCTAATTCTTCTCTAAGAAACAACCTCCTAACCCTAGCCGGCCTCTTCACCTCTTTAATAAGAGTCAGCTTAGGTAGGTTTTACATGAATGTCCCTCTCAATTAGGACTCTCCTAGCTAGAGTCCTAACAGATCCACCCTCTTCAAATCAGCCTTGTCCTCAAGGCTGAGATTCCATGAACTCAGGGAATCGGGTCTTCAGCTCCTCATATGGTTCCCATGTGGCGTCTTCAAGTGGTAGATTATTCCAATGCACTAGTACTTCAGTAGAGGGATGTCAGCGACGCATCACGATCCTACGATCGAGGATGGCTTGTGGTTGGGCTTGAATAACTCCATCCTCAGTTGTGTTGGGTAGTTGGATCTAGGGTGACTCGTGTTCTCCCAACTTGGGCTTTAGGCATGATACGTGGAAGACAGGGTAAATTTTGGCATCCTCAGGTAATTTAAGTCTATACACCACGGTTCCAATACGCTCTGTGATCTGATAGGGCCCATAAAAACGTAGGGATAGCTTCATGGAGGCTCGAGTGTTGATAGAGAGTTGCTTATATGGTTGTAGGCGAAGATAAACCCAATCTCCCACTGAAAATTCTCTTTCACTTCGTCGTGTGTCGGCTTGCTGCTTCATTCTGGCTTGAGCGGTAGAGAGATTATCTTTTAATAGTTGTAAGAGTTTATCCCTATCAATCAATTCTTGGTCAACCTGATCTACCTTGGCCGAGCTAATTACATACTTTGGAATCATAGGGGCTGGTCGACCATACAATGCTTCATAAGGGGCACATTTTGTAGATGAATGATATGTAGTATTATACCACCATTCGGCCCAGGGAAGCCATTTCGCCCACTCTTTTGGTCGGTCACTAGCGAAACACCGGAGGTACGACTCTAAGCACCTATTTACCACCTCTATTTGGCTGTCAGTTTGTGGATGATACGCTGTGCTCATCTTGAGTTTGATGCCTTGTAACTGAAATAACTCGGTCCAAAATTTACTAGTGAAGATCCTGTCACGATCACTTACGATGGACCTTGGCATCCCATGTAGTTTAACAATATTTTCTATGAAAATCTGGGCAATACTAGCAGCAGTGTAGGGATTTCTCATAGCACAAAAATGAGCATATTTCGTAAGTCGATCAACCACCACGAGAATCGTGCTTTTACCTTTGGAAGATGGCAACCCTTCAATGAAGTCTATGGAGATGTCAGTCCACATTGAGTCTGGTATGGGTAGTGGTTGTAGCTTCCCTGGATTTGCCACAGTTTCACCCTTGTGTTGTTGACATACATCACATTGTGCCACATATTCAGCAATAATGTTTTTCATCCCTCTCCAATAAAAATTTTGCTTCACTCTTTCGTAGGTTCTTAGGAATCCAGAGTGCCCTACTGAAGGTATGGAGTGCATTTCATGTAAGATGATTGTGATGCAAGGGGAGTCAGGTATAAGCACAATGTGACCTTTATAGCATAGATCCCTCGAATCCCAAGTGTAGTGGGCTATTGCACTTGGATCCTCCTCCAATTTTTTTATGATGTTGCTGATCTCTGGATCCTTCTTCCATTCTTCCCTAATATCCTCTAGGAGACTGGTGGGAGGAAGGGAGATGGCTAAAACCTTAGCTTGTTCAGGTAGCCGTGAGAGTGCATCTGCAACAACATTTTCTTTCCCCTTTTTGTAAATAATTTCATAATCAAATCCAAGAAGTTTGGTTACCCACTTTTGCTGCTCAGGGGATGATATCTTTTGCTCCAAAAAGTACTTGAGGCTTTTATGGTCAGTTTTAATTTGAAATCGCCGGCCGATCAGGTAGGGTCTCCACTTCGTTACTGCGTGTACAATGGCGAGCATCTCCTTATCATATACTGGCATGTTTTGATGGGAGGGAGATAATGCCTTGCTAGTATATGCGAGTGGTCGACCAATTCCGACTCCAGATGCATCGGCCTCAATGATGAAGGGTCTATTGAAATTTGGTAGCGTAAGCACCGGTTGACATGGCTACTTTAAGTTTGTCGAACGCAGCAGAGACTTTGTCCGACCATTGGAAAGCATCTTTTTTCAGTAAAAAAGTGAGTGGTGCACTGATCTTCCCATAGTCCTTAACAAATTTTTGGTAGTAGCCCATTAGTCTAAGGAACCCCCACAGTAATTTCACGTTTGTAGGTTTCGGCCAGCCTTGCATTGCCTCAATTTTTGTTGGGTCTACCGCCACTCCTTCTGATATTATATGCCCAAGGTACTCTACTTTTTGCTAGAGAAAGCTGCACTTTGGTTGCTTAACAAAAAGAGTATTCTCCCGAAGGATCGTCAAAACAATCCGTAAATGCTGAAAGTGAGTCTCAAGAGAAGGGCTGTAAACGAGAATATCATCGAAAAATATCAGCACAAATTTACGAAGAAAGCTCCGAAAAATATCATTCATGAGACTTTGAAAGGTTGAAGGAGCATTAGTGAGTCCAAAAGGCATTACCAATAATTCATAATGGCCATCATGTGTGCGAAATGCAATTTTTGGAATGTCATCGTCACATACCCGAATTTGGTGGTAACCGGATCGGAGGTCCAACTTCGTGAAGACTCGAGTTCCTTTCAATTCATCAAGAAGTTCATCCACCACTGGTATTGGGTACTTGTCCTTGACGGTGATGCCATTTAAAGCTTGGTAGTCGATGCACATCCGCCAAGTTCCGTCCTTTTTGCATACAAGTAGCACCGGTGAGGAATAAGGGCTACAACTTGGCCGAATCACCCCTGTTTCAAGCATCTCCTTTACGATCTTTTCAATTTCATCTTTCTGGAGGTGAGGATATCGGTACGGTCGAGTGTTCGCTGGTGGCTTGCCCGGAAGGATTGGAATTCGATGGTCATGTTACCGAGAAGGAGGAAGACCGCGCAGTTCAGCAAATACGTCGGCAAATTCAGTAAGCAATTGGGCAAGATTTTGATCTTCAATTTCTATTTTCTTCTCTTCTAGTTGTGGCTGGAGATGCATCAAAAAGTCACCATTTACCTTGTGCAAAACTTTCTCCACTCGTTGGGTCGAAACGGTGGTTACGTTGCTTCCACGCTTCCCGCATAGGATGATCTGTTTGCCCTTACAGTAGAATTTCATAATTAATTTGAAAAAGTTCCAAGAGACATCACCTAGTGTAGTCAGCCATTCTATGCCAAGCACGGCCTCATAGTCATCAATTGGTAGGAGGAAGAAATCGGTGATAATTTCTTGGTCTTGCAGTAATAGTTTCACCTGTGGGTATCTTTGGTCGCACTTTAGGATTCTGCCGTCGGCAACCTTTACATCGAACTTGCTGCAACCTTCAATATGCAGTGCCATCTGAGTAGCAACCTTACTATTCAGGAAGTTATTAGTGCTACCCGTGTCAATGAGAACAGTGATCGGCTGTTGTTTGAGAAGGCCTCCAACTTTCATCGTTTGCGGGTTTGAGTAGCCGGCTAGTGCGTGTACCGTAATGTCGGTCGGCTGTGGCTCTTCTTCCATATCTTCTTCTTCATGTTCAAGGCTTTCTTCTAGATGTTCAATGACCTCTTCTTCTACTGGTTCAATCATAAGAAGTCTACCTTTTTTACAGCGATGCTCGCGGCTCCATGGCTCGTCGCAATGCCAACATAACCCCTTCGCAGATCACTCCCGAAGTTCTTCTCTTGTCAACCTTTTTGGTGTAGGGACTCGGTTGATAGTAGAGGGGGCTGAGAGCTTTAGTATTATAAGTCGAGGAGTGATCCTAGTCCTCCGGGCTTCATGGCTTAATCGCTCCTCTTGAAGTCGTGCGAAAGAGATGGCTGCCATAAGCATGTATGGTTGTCGCGCTTTAACTTATCCCCGGATCTCCAGCTTCAAGCCCTCAATGAAGGTCCCCAATAGCTGTTTTTCAGACTAATCACGAGTTTGATTAGATAACCTTTCAAACCTGATTTGGTACTCCTGAATGGTGGAGGTTTGTCGGATCTTTGCTAGTTGTCCGTCAATGTTCTCGTAATCGGTTGGTCCGAAGCGGATCAGCAGTTCTTCTTTGAATTGTCACCATGAAAGGACTCTATAAGTGTGTTCAAACCAGTCAAACCACTATATGGCATCCCCTTCAAGATGTATAGCTGTAATTTCTACCATGGATGCATCCGCAGTTTTATGGTACCGAAAATATCGCTCCGTGCGCGAGATCCAACCAATTGGGTCTCCTTCTTCCCATCTAGGGAAATCCACTCTCATGTGCGAATAGTTGGGGTCGGTCATAGAGCCTCCCCTATCTTGGAAGTCATCTCTTTGGGCATGATGTGATTGGTTAGAGCTCTCTCCTTGATGTGATTTCTTCGGGCTTGGTGGTCGGCCCAAACTGAATTCGGTAAGAAGAGTCCGAATCTTATTCTCCATTCGTGCCTCAAAGGCTTCAAATTTAGCATTGATTGCCTTCTCAGATGCCATAGTATATGACTCCAAATCTATGATATTAAGATCTCTCTTTTGTTGATGGGTTAAAGGCATGTATAGGTTGAGAGAAGTGATGGTTTAAAGGGTTGGTGGATTGGTAGATGTAGGATGCGGTTTAGGTTTGTTTTGTGGCTTTTTTGGGTGCATTTTGAGGGTGTGGTTTGGTGGAGTTTTAGGGCTGTGGATGAAAGTTTTCGATATGTGATGGATGGCAGCAAAGGTTTGATAGAAATCAATGAAAGTTTCCTGTAGAATTGTGTTGTCTTGTAAGAGCAGAATTGTCGTCGAAGAAACAACGGTTTCTCGACGAAATCTCCATAAACAATTTGACAGATTTGAGGAGGAAATTGACAGTAATATCTTAGTTTATATGACAGAGAAAATATAGTATCAAGATCAAACAAACAGTGCTATGCGGTTGAAATTCTGCAATGTATCTTTCGTTGTAGAGATGAAAACTTTGTGACGAAAAGTTTATACAGCAATATAGGAACAATTTTTTTTTTTTTTGGATTTTCGGATGGGGATAACTAAATTGCAGCAGTAGTAAGGTAGGGAACCAGAACCTGTTGCAATTCACTGGATGATCCGCGGTGGTGGAGATGATGGTGGAATTTGGCGACGATTTTTAAGCAATTGTGGGAATTGCTTTGGGCGGCTGTGGAGGGCTGATGGATGGTTATGGAAGGGCAGCGAGATGCCAAGAACGCTGCTCTGATACTAGGTGTTAGAACCCTTGCAGATTCTAAACTTGTGGTTGATCTCTTTAGGGGATCGGCCTCCTTGGAACTCTATAGGGGTTCCTCCCTCCAAGTTGCTGCTCAAAGGCTGCATAAAAGATTCATCTATTGCTTATGAAAAGAGGAGGAATATATGGCTATTTATAGGGCTTCTAAACCCTAACTCCTAATAGGATTCCTATGTTGAATCTTGGATTTTGATGATAAAATCAATTGATGGGTTAATTGATCTAATCCATATTATTGAGTTAAGTGTGCAGAATTAACTACGATAACCAGAAAACACAAAGCAAGAATACCGGAGTCAAGTTCGATGGACGTTTAAGAGTCTGAAGAATCGTCGGAGATGCTGCCGGAACCAATCGAGAAGAAATCGGGAACCTGTCGGAATTTTCGGAAGTTCGCCGAAGAGATCGTCGGAGGTTCACGGAGATCACCGAGAAGGCTCGGCTACTCGTTAAAGTCATCACAAGATCGGGAGCTTGCTGGGAGTCCGTCGGAAGAAGTTCGTCGGAAAGCTCGCCGGAACAAGACTCGACGTTCGCGGTTGAAAACTTGCTTAGGATGTTTTTTTTGTTATGTAGTTCACTTGTAATTAGGATTAGGATTAAGAGATAATCCTATATCCTGGTTAGGGGCCAACTTGGCCCAATATTAGACTTGGTTTGGGCTAAATTTGAAGCCCAACAAGTGAACCAAAGGGTCTGGCGGTGGCACCGCCAGACTAGGGGGTTGCACCACCACCCAGCACCCGAGAGCTAGGCGGTGGCACCGCCTGGGCTGGGCGGTGGCACCGTTTGGCTGGGCGGTGGCATCGCCAGTCCACTGTTAGTGTCAGAAACTGATAGGCGGTGCCACCGCCAGCATCGGGAACCCAAAGAGAATTCAAATTTTGGAGCCCAAATTTGAATCCTCTTGAGGCCTATAAATACCCTTCAAATCTTAGATAAGATAACAATTTTTTGAGAAGCAATTGATTGAGAGAAAGGTCTTATAAAAGTCTTTGCTAGTATTGTTTTCAATTTGCTAGTGTTCACCTCCTTCTTTCTTGCTGAAAATCTGTAAGAGAGTGAACCGCTTGTAAAAAGTTGTAAGAGGGGTATTTACCCTTCCCCTTCAAGAGATTTGCTAGTAGAAGGTGGGAGCCTCATCGAAGAGGGGCCTCGCAAGTGGATGTAGGTCATTTGACCGAACCACTGTAAAATCGGCGTGATCTCTGGTTTGTATTTACTTATTGTCATTTATATTACTGCAAATCATTTGCACTTTAATGCTCTACTTCTTTGTCTCCATCTTACTTATCCCTTCAAGTTAAAAAGCAATCAAAACAGTTTCAAATTGTTTAAATCGTTGCTTTTATCGTACGAAGGTTCCGAAAGTATTTAAATTGTGAAAAGTTTATCGCACTTTACCTCTGCACTAATTCACCCCCCCCCCCTCTTAGTGCCGCTTCGATCCTAACAATTGGTATCAGAGCTAGGCTCACTCTCATTTGGTTTGATACCCAAGAGAGATGACTTACTTCGGCATATATGAGGGTCACTCTATCACACGTCCACCCTTGTTTAATGGGTCGGATTATACTTATTGGAAGACTCGTATGAGGATCTTCCTCATTTCTATGGATTTCGAGCTTTGGACTATTGTTGAAAACGGATTTCAAAAATCTTCTCTTCCGATGAGCGAATGGAATGAATCGGAGAAGAAGGTTTTTGCTTTAAACACAAAGGCTATGAATGCCTTGTTTTGTGCACTAGACAAAAATGAATTTAATCGTGTTTCAATTTATGATTCGGCTTTTGACATTTGGAGAACTCTTGAGGTCACTCATGAAGGCACTAGCCGAGTGAAAGAGTCCAAAATCAACATCCTTGTGCACTCTTACGAACTTTTCCGAATGAAACCAAGTGAGTCCATCGGAGACATGTACACCCGGTTCACGGATGTCATCAATGGACTCAAAGCTCTTGGTAAAGATTTTACTAACTTTGAACTAGTAACTAAAATCTTAAGATCCCTCCCTAAAAGTTGGGATCCAAAAGTTACGACAATTCAAGAGGCCAAAGACCTTAAAACATTCCCTCTTGAAGAACTTATTGGGTCTCTAATGACCTACGAAATGACATGTCAAGCTCATGACGAGCTTGAGAACCCCCTTCTAAAGAACAGGAAGGATATGACACTCACATCACAAGAAGACCACTTGAAAGGAACATCAAGTGATGAGGACAGTGACAATGACATTGCACTTTTGACTCAAAAATTTAAAAAATATTTAAGAAAGAATAAATTTAAAAATAATACAATAAATAAATTTGAACACAAGAAGGACCAAGTAATTTGCTATGAGTGCAAAAAATCAGGACACTACAAGAACGATTGTCCTCAAGCCAAAAAGAGAACATTAAAGAAGAAGGCGCTCAAGGCAACGTGGGATGATTCAAGCGCGTCCGAAGAAGAGGAGTCCAACACCGAGCAAGTTGCTCATTACGCCCTAATGGCCATCGGAGAAGAGGTAACGGATTTAATTAATGCAGATTTACCTTATCATGAATTATTAAATGCTTTCCATGAGTTATTTGATAAATGTAAGACAATTAGTAGAAAATATAAATTGCTAAAAAAGGAGCATGATAGTCTCACTTGTGATATCGATAAATTAAAAACTGAATATCATGATAGTTTAGCTCCATGTATAAAATGCCATGATCTAGAATCTCTCCAAAAGGAGAACTTGCTACTTAAGGACACTTTGAAGAAATTCGAGGTTGGTAGCAAATCTTTGAACATGATCCTTACAAATAAGGGTCACGTTCCTAAAAGAAGTGGAATCGGATTTGTGAGAAGTCCTCACCAAAATCCAACCACTTTCATTAAAGGCCCCGTCTTACATGTTCGGCACCAAAGCAATTGTAACTTTTGTTGCAAATATGGATATAAAACTTATAAATGTCCATTCAAGAAAATTACTCCGAACAAACTAATTTGGGTTCCTAAAGGAACCATGATCAATTCTATGCAATATGATGAACAAGTTTTTAAGGCACCCAAAAGAAAATGGGTACTTAAAAATAATCCCTTCTTGTAGAAACATACACCATCACAAGCTAGGAGAAAGAGATGGTATCTAGATAGTGGATGCTCAAGACATATGACTGGAGATCCATCTCATTTTTCTATGCTCACTAGTAAAGAAGAAGGGTATGTCACCTTCGGAGACAACAACCAAGGCAAAATCATTGGCAAGGGAACCATAGGTAACAAATTAAAATTTTCTATTGATGATGTCTTACTAGTTGATAGATTGAAACATAATCTCTTGAGTGTTAGTCAATTATGCGATAAAGGTTATATCGTTAGATTTGAATCAAATGTGTGTATTATTGAAAAACCAAACCATAACATAACTATGATTGCATTAAAACAAAATAATGTCTACACCATCAACCTTGATGAACTAAGTAATGAAATGTGCTTCTCCGCTTTAAATGATGATGCTTGGCTTTAGCATAGGAGACTAGGCCATGCAAGCATGAAACTAATATCTAAGATCTCATCTAGAGAATTAGTGCGAGGAATTCCAAATATAAAGTTTATTAAGGACAAAGTATGCGATGCATGTCAACTAGGTAAACAAATAAAAACTAGTTTCAAATCAAAAACTCAAATTAGCACCACTAGACCATTACAATTGATTCATTTGGACTTATTTGGACCAATTGACACAACAAGTCTAGGAGGAAGCAAATATGCGTTTGTAATTGCGGATGACTATACTAGATACACTTGGACCTATTTCTTAGCTCACAAAAGTGATTGTTTCAAGTGTTTCTCTAAATTTTGTAAACTCACTCAAAACGAAAAAGGTTTCATGATTTCATCAATTCGGAGTGATCACGGTGGCGAATTTCAAAACCATGACTTTCAAAATTTTTGTGAAGTTAATGGATACAATCACAACTTCTCCACTTCGAGGAATCCCCAACAAAATGGAGTAGTTGAAAGAAAAAATAGAAACCTACAAGAAATGGCAAGAACGATGTTAAATGAACATAGTCTACCCAAGTATTTTTGGGCCGAAGCCGTAAATACGGCTTGCTACATCATGAATAGGGTCCTAATAAGACCATCTCTATCAAAAACTCCCTATGAATTATGGAATAACAAAAAACCAAATATTTCCTATTTTAAAGTTTTCGGTTATAAATGCTTTATTTTGAATGAAAAGGATGCCTTAGGAAAATTTGATGCTAAATCCGATGAAGGCATCTTTCTTGGTTACTCTTCCGTTTCTAAGGCTTTTCGAGTTTTTAACAAAAGAACCTTAGTAATAGAAGAGTCTATTCATGTAGTTTTTAATGAAATTTCTAATTTAAAGAAAAATAATTTTGATGATGATCTTGGTTTTGATAATTTGAATTTAAATGAAACCCCCTCCTCAAAATAGCAACTTGGATGCACCTTCTTCCGAAATTTCCTTACCCAAGGAATGGAAGTATATAGATGCTCATCCAAAGGAGCTAATTATAGGAGATACATCAAAAGGGGTTCAAACTCGTTCCTCTTTCAAGAATTTTTGTGCTAACGCCACCTTCCTTTCTCAAATCGAACCTAAATGCATTGATGAAGCCATAAAAGATGATTTTTGGGTTATTGCAATGCAAGAGGAATTGAATCAATTTGAGAGGAATAAGGTATGGAAGCTTGTTCCTAGACCTAGTGACCATTTAGTCATTGGTACTAAATGGGTCTTTAGAAACAAGCAAGACGAAAATGGTATCGTGGTTAGAAACAAGGCTAGATTAGTGGCCAAAGGTTTCAACCAAGAAGAAGGTATCGATTACGAAGAAACCTTCGCTCCCGTAGCTCGATTAGAAGCCATAAGGATGCTCCTTGCCTATGCTAATAGTAATAATTTTAAACTATTTCAAATGGATGTCAAAAGTGCTTTCTTGAATGGTTTTATTTCCGAAGAAGTATATGTCGAACAATCTCTAGGATTTGAAAATTCTCTTCTTCCTAATCATGTATTCAAATTGACTAAGGCTCTCTATGGCTTGAAACAAGCTCCTAGAGCTTGGTATGAAAGACTTAGTTCCTTTCTAATTTTAAATAATTTTACCAAAGGCAAGGTTGATACTACATTGTTTATTAAATATTTTGAAAATAATTTTCTTATTGTGCAAATTTATGTTGACGATATTATTTTTGGCTCTTCGGATGAATCACTATGTGAATCATTTGTCAAATGTATGAGTCATGAATTTGAAATGAGTTTAATGGGTGAATTAACTTTCTTTTTAGGATTACAAATCAAACAACTTAGGGATGGTATATTTCTTAACCAATCTAAATATACATTAGAATTATTAAAACGATTTAACATGGATAATTCGAAAGCAACAAACACCCCTATGAGTACTGCGACTAAGTTAGATATGGATGAAAATAGTAAAAATTTTGATCAAAAAACATATAGGGGAATGATAGGTAGTCTACTCTACCTCACCGCGACTAGACCGGATATTATGTTTAGTGTAGGACTTTGCACTAGGTTTCAATCAAATCCTAAATTATCTCATCTTAAAAGTGTTAAAAGAATATTTAGGTATCTTAAAGGAACTCCAAATCTAGGACCATGGTATCCAAAATCTGAAAAATTCGATTTAATAGCTTATGCAGATGCCGATTTTGGTGGATGCAGGATAGATAGAAAAAGTACATCCAGAGCATGCCAATTTTTAGGACATGCACTTGTTTCTTTGACTTCCAAGAAACAAAATTCAGTTGCATTATCTACGGCGGAAGCCGAGTACATTGCTGCAAGTGCATGCTGTGCACAAGTTGTTTGGATGAAAAATACATTAGAAGACTATGGAATTCACTTTAAAAATATTCCCATAAAATGTGATAATACTAGTGCCATATGTCTTACTAAAAATCCAATTCAGCACTCTAGAACTAAGCACATCGACGTTAGGCATCATTTCATACGCGATCATGTCTTTAACAATGATGTTGTTCTAGAATTCATTGACACAAAGTATCAATTAGCAGATATATTTATAAAAGCTTTGAATGAAGACCAATTTGAATTCATTAGAAGGGAATTAGGTATATTAAATTGTCCCTAAAGAATAAACTTGTTTGAATGGATTTTCCGTAAAAGTTTTTCATCCTCTCTCCGTTCCTCGGTGAACCTAATCCTTCTCTTTTGATTCTAAATGACATGTTAAATTATCTTATCCTACCTTGAGTCAAACACCGCTCCCATCTGATCAAGTTGACAATTTGAATTTAAATAAGTTTGTATTCGAAATATGATCTTGACTTATTGGAGTTACTACTTGAATTTTTTTTTAATCACAATCTCTTCCTTGTACATCTACAATTTTGTTATTTAAAGAAAGAAGAGATTTGATAAAGTGGATGAATGCTGAATTTTCCTTTAAGATGAACTCTGCGTAGATATTTTAGCATACTTAATTTTGAATGATAAATTTTTGTATGATCAATGCTGAATTCCTAATGTTAAAATTACAAATTATGTGCTTCAAGTCTCATTCCCTTTTTGTTGATGACAAAGGGGGAGAAGTGATGACTTATACCATTTCGATAGCATGACCTAATGAAAATGTCTTATGCGCATCGATAACATGACTAATATGAATTATAAAAGCTTGTGTGATATGAATGTCTTATATACCTTGTAAAATCTTTGAGAATATCGCAAGATTGATTGATCACATTGAAAGCATGCCTTACATTTATATCATGAAATTCATGTTGAAAATCTTTATCTCCTGTTGTAGTAAAAATTATCTCTTATCATTCGACTTGAAAATGATTTTCATCGAAGTTTCGCATTTACTTATGCTTAATGAGAATAACGATAAGTTCTACGGTTAGAACTTATCGGTTTATGCTTGAATTCAATGGGATGGAATTCAAGTGTTTTTATCTTCTCATAATATGGCATATAGATAGGGGGAGTTATGTTTAACTTCGTCATCAATTGATTGTCATCATCAAAAAGAGGGAGATTGTTGAATCTCAGATTTTGATGATAAAATCAATTGATCTAATCCATATTATTGAGTTAAGTGTGCAGGATTAACTACGATAACCAGAAAACACAAAGCAAGAATACTAGAGTCAAGTTCGATGGACGTTTAAGAGTCTGAAGAATCGTCGGAGATGCTGCCGGAACCAACCGAGAAGAAATCGGGAACCTGTCGGAATTTTCGGAAGTTCGCCGAAGAGATCGTCGGAGGTTCACGGAGATCACCGAGAAGGCTCGGCTACTCGTTAAAGTCATCACAAGATCGGGAGCTTGCTGGGAGTCCATCGGAAGAAGCTCGCCGGAACAAGACTTGACGTTCGCGGTTGAAAACTTACTTAGGATGTTTTTTTTGTTATGTAGTTCACTTGTAATTAGGATTAGGATTAAGAGATAATCCTATATCCTGGTTAGGGGCCAACTGGGCCCAATATTAGACTTGGTTTGGGCTAAATTTGAAGCCCAACAAGTGAACCAAAGGGTTTGGCGGTGGCACCGCCCAGCACCCGAGAGTTGGGTGGTGGTACCGTTTGGCTGGGCGGTGGCACCGCCAGTCCACTATCAGTGTCAGAAACTGACAGGCGGTGGCACCGCCACTAACAGGCGGTGGCACCACCAGCATCGGGAACCCAAAGAGAATTCAAATTTTGGAGCCCAAATTTGAATCCTCTTGAGGCCTATAAATACCCCTCAAATCTCAGCTGAGATAACAACTTTTTGAGAAGCAATTGATTGATAGAAAGGTCTTAGAAAAGTCTTTGCTAGTCTTGTTTTCAATTTGCTAGTGTTCACCTCCTTCTTTCTTGCTGAAAATCTGGAAGAGAGTGAACCGCTTGTAAAAAGTTGCAAGAGGGGTATTTACCCTTCCCCTTCAAAAGATTTGCTAGTGGAAGGTGGGAGCCTCATCGAAGAGGGGCCTCGCAAGTGGATGTAGGTCATTTGACCGAACCACTGTAAAATCGACGTGATCACTGGTTTGCATTTACTTATTGTCATTTATATTACTGTAAACCATTTGCACTTTAATGCTCTACTTCTTTATCTCCGTCTTACTTATCCCTTCAAGTTAAAAAGCAATCGAAACGGTTTCAAATTGTTTAAATCGTTGCTTTTATCGTACGAAGGTTCCGAAAGTATTTAAATTGTGAAAAGTTTATCGCACTTTACCGCTGCACTAATTCACCCCCCCTCCCTCTTAGTGCCGCTCCGATCCTAACATCCAACTCAAGACTCTTACTTCTAACCAACTCCTAATAGGACTCCTACTTAAGACTCCTATTCCCTTACAACTCCTAATTCTTCTCTAAGAAACAACCTCCTAACCCTAGCCGGCCTCTTCACCTCTTTAATAAGAGTCGGCTTAGGTAGGTTTTACATGAATGTCCCTCTCAATTAGGACTCTCCTAGCTATAGTCCTAACAAAATATAATGGAGGCTCGCAGATCTCAATAATAATAATCACAAGTACACACATCACACGGTCCATGATCATCCGTCCACACATCATACATCGCATATATAAATAATCATCATCATGTATGACTACTAGATAATGATAAAAAATAATAATCAACTAAACCTTTTAATTAATTAGTATTTTATGAAATCAAGGACATATAGGAAATTTCTGAATTCGTAGGGGTATTTTCATAATTTGGATAATAGATAAAAACTGAAATTTCTTAATTTTCGAGGGGCAAAACTATCTTTTGCTCAGAAAACCCTAATGCCCTAGTCCCATTTGTTGCTGTTGCCACCGCCACCCTACTGGCGGCGGCCTGTGCGACGGGGCGAGGGCGTTGCCCTCGCCTGTAGGAAGCTCTCCCGCTGGCGGCGCTGCCGCTGCAGGTGGGCGTCGTTGCCTCCACGGGCGGTTCTGCCGGAGGTGCAATGCCCGCAGGCAGTGCTGCCCCTGCAGGTTGGCGCCCCTACGGGCGTTGCCACCTCCGCGGGTAGTTCTGCCCGCGGGGCAACGCCCGTAGGCGGTGCTGTCCCGCCAGGCGACCGCCCCTGCGGGGGGGTTTCGCCTGCGGGAGCAGCGGCGCCTCACCCCGCGGGAGAAGCGACCGCAGGCGCTTCTGCCCGTGGGCTGTCAGCCCCGTCGGACGCAAGCCTGCTGGAAGCAGGCCGCCGGCCGGCTGTTGCAAACGCAGCCCCTATGCTGCCTGCCTGCGGCTGCGCTGCACGCACGCAGATTGAGGGTAGCAAATGTTGCTGCCCTTTCTCGCTTTTGCGTCAATGATTTTGACGTCAAAAGTTTTTCCTAAACACAACACACTTAGTTCAATACCAATCATTCGCACGAACAACCTGGCTCTGATACCATTGTTGGGAAATCTTGGGGGCGACATCACATGCGTAGTGGAAGAACAAGAAAACAAAATCCCCGATCCCCAAAGAGATGTTCGTCGTCGTGCGAAGATTGGTGCGCAAAATCTACAAAACTTAAAACTACGTATAGAGTAGATTGTGTTACCTAGGGAGATCGTATATCCCTGTTTCCTTGCAGATTTTTAGGAGAGGGTGAAGGAGTTCAAGCGTCCTCCTCTCTAGCAGTGATCCATATAGCAGAGCTGTGATGACGCTCCTCAAAACTCTAGGCCTACTCTGAGGTGGAGAGGGGAAGGAGAATAAGAGAGGCAAGCAAAGGCTAGCCTATGAGGCTCTGAATCCCTCCTATTTATAGAGGTCCCCTGTCAAACCCTAATGGGTCCTCCCCTAGTGGGTATTGGATATGCATCCAATAAGACAAGGGCTCCGTCGGATATCTCATATCCGAACCTCTACTCATCGTAATGCCTACCATATGTGTGTGACCCTCTAGGCCCAATATCGAGCTGGCCATGAGTTATACCTGTCAGAACTCCTTCTAACTCAGTGAATTATTATCTCTGTAATAATTCACTTGACTCATCGACTACGGACGTGCTAGGCCACTACGCTGTAGTCCCCAGACGATACAGGGGAATCTAATCCATTGGATCTATCTGTCCTTAGTTACCGTGTACCTATAGTCCCTCATCCATCTAATATCCCTGAGACCGTATATCAAGCATGGTGCTGTCAGACCCATATGGTTTCTACTCGAGTCTCGCTCTAATCGGATTCTCCTAGAGAACTCTTTCTCTCTCAACCCGAATGACCCTGGCTAGGAATTTTTTCTAAGCAAGAACACATGGGATATTCCACTCATGACGCTGAGAGTGAATGATCCTCTATTGACACTCAATAGCCCTCGTAAGGTCGACTACCACTCCCAATGACCAGCTGTACTAGATCTGGGATAGCCAAACCTATAAGTCTAGTATCAAAGAGTGGAGCACTCATACAGGACATCCTTGGTCTCTCAAGTCTAAGGACCAGATATACCACTAGGACTACGGAATCGTTGTTTGACAATAAGGCATCATCAACCATCTAGCATTCGGTAAGCGGATCAATAAGTGAACTCATTCTCCAATGAGCACTTGTACTATATCCCTAGTGTCCCTACACGAGCAGCTAGGAGACCAGCTGGATCCATCATATGAACGGGTATACAGCATACCAGTTTGTCTGGTTATCACGATGTCCCTCTCGAGTAACCTATGACTGGGATTATTTAGGAAATGTGTTTAAAGGTGAATCGATCTCATTATCGTGATCTCATCATGATCTGATTCCCATTGCACAAATCCAAGGACATCACAATATATATATGCATATATGCAATAGTTATAAAGTGATATACGCCAAAATATAATAAGCAAAAAGATTCTATATTAAGTCACACGTGCCATCACTCACGTGATTGGCTTGCTGAGCACCTATGACTAGCATTTTTCTCCTACAAAACCACCACTACATGACGGCGCTTGTCGACCATCTACGGGATGCAAGGGCATTGATCAGTTGGCTCTTCCAAGCCAACTCTACCCTGTGAGCCCAAGCGAAGTGCCTTGAAGAAGAGAGGTGGGCGACAGAGGCCCGAGTTGTAAAGCTATCCTCTTAGCTAACTCGGACCCGCCTTTAAGTTAAGGAGGTGGAGAAACGCCTTGTAGAAGCATATAGGAGGGCAGAGGTCGAGATCTTCGAACTATCCTTGGATATGGGCTTGGTTATTTGCCATGCCGAAGAAGCTGAGGCACTGGTGGAGGAGTCTCAGGATGCAGTGGCTACTGTTGAAGACTATTAGGATCAAGTCGGCACTAAGAGAGAGAGGGGGGGGGGGCGAGGTTGAATTAGTGCAGCGGATAAAATCGACGTCGATTCAAAATGTTTGTTCATTCGATAAAAGACTATATCAGAAATGTGCTTGACTTGAAAGCATATGGAAGAGTGTAATGAGAAGGTAAAGCAAGTAAGGTAGTTTTCAGGAAAGGTAAATTACACAAATAGAAATACAAACCGAGTTTTATAGTGGTTCGGTCGTCATGACTTACATCCACTCCAAATTCCTCTTCTGTCGAGGCCACCGGCTTCCACTAACAATCTTCCTTCAATGGGTGAAGATCAACTACCCTTTTACACTCTTTCTCTTTTCATAGGTTTAGGAGACAACCCTTGCAAGCCTCTCTTTCTTAGAACTCCCTTCTCCCATTAGACAAACTTCTAAATACTAGGAAGAAGTGATCCCAAATCCTAAGAGAGTTTCCTAATTTTTCTCAAGTATTTTTCCCCTTTGTCAACTTAATTTCATGCTCAATTCTTGTTGCTCTATGCAGGAATAGCTGGGGTATTTATAGACCCCAAATGGCTTCAAAATTAGAGCCAAAAAAGGTCTTATCCTAGGTTTCCCGAGTCCTAATGGTACCACCACCTGCAGCACTGACACTAGATGGTACCACGGCCTAGTCTGGCGGTACTACCACCTGATAGTCTCAAAGACTATGCCACCGATGGTTCTATCTATTGGGTCAATGTTTGGGCCTTTTACTTGGCCCAACATAGCCCATACTTAGGCCCAATTGGCCCCTAATTGAGTTGGTCCAATTCCAACCCATTTACACCTAAAATCTACTTCGATCAAGACAATTATTACAAAGCTAATCAAATGTTGTTTGGCATGTCATTGGTTCATTGACGCCTCATCCGATTCTTCAGCGCATCATCCTCTCTTGCGGCCTATTGCCCAATCAGCCAGTTGACCTCCGTAACTCTAATTTCCTTGGTGCAATTTTCGCTCTTCTTGGCCCGATGCCCGAACCCATGGCCCGAAGCCTTCTACCAATACGTCGACCGATCCTTGTTGAATCTCGGATTTTGATGATGACGTCAATTGTCATTTGTTGTCTAATCCATATGTTGAGATAAGTGTGCAGGATTAACTACGATGAAAGTAAGACATGCAGCAGGAGTTGCGCCAGAGTCAAGACTATGATCATGTTGGGGGTTCGAGAATTCGACGAAAGTTCGGACGGTCGTCGGAGGTTCTACGGGAACAAATCCGAGAAGTCCAGGAGCTTGCCAAAGAAGCTCGTCGGAACTTGCCAAGTGGATCGTCGCAAGTCCAAGAGTTTGCCGGAAGTCCGCAGGAGCATCACCGAGGGTTCATTGGATAATCGACGGAAACTCGCCGGAAGCTCACCGGAAGAAGCGATTGACGCATCGAAGCAAGTTGCAGTAAATGTCTTAAGAAAATCGTAGTTAGCACGATGATTAAGTTAGAAATGGGAGGTGATCCCATTAACTTAATCTTGGGGCAATTGGGCCCTTGACAGACCCAAATTGGGCCGAATGGATCAGCCCATTCGTACCCAGATTACTTGGGCCAGAGGTGGCACCGCCTGGGTCGGCGGTGGCACCGCCCAAGGCTCAGTCTTCGAGCTTTGGCTGGGCGGTGTAACCGCCTCTGATAGAGGTGGAACCACCTGAGCTCGGTCTCCGAGCTCTGGCAGGAGGTGCAACCGCCCCTGACAAGAGGTGACACCGCCTAGAGGCTCAGTCTTCGAGCTCTGCAAGGCGGTGCAACCACCCCAGTCAGGTGGTGCAACCGCCAGACCCCGGAATTCCGGGAATTGATAGTTTTGAGCTTAGAATTCAAACTGGGTTGGAGCCTTATAAATATCCCAACCTTTCAGCAATGAAAGAGTAACAAAAACACCAAAATCCTGATTTTATTATGTGATCTTAAGAGCTCAAAAGTGTTGTAAAGGCCAAAAGTTCTTCTCCCTCTTTTCTTCCAAGTTCTGATCTTTCAAGAGAGGAGAGAAAATTCTGTAAGGGTTGTCTCGTAAGCCCGTCAAAAGGAGTTAAACTGTAAAAGGGTGGTTGGCCTTCAACTATTGAAGGAAGGCCTCTAGTGGACGTCGGTGACCTCGTCGGTGGAGGAAGCCAGAAGTGGATGTAGGTCAAGATTGACCGAACCACTCTAAAATTGCGGTACTCTCTGGTTTGCATTTACTTTGAGCATATTATCTTTACTGCAAACCTCCTCAATAGCTTACTGCCTTTTGTGTATTTACGATCGTGTTTCAAAGTTCAGTATTTTCTGAATCGGTGTTTAGACGTAAATCAGTTTTATCGTACAAACATCATATTTTAGTTTGTGCTTACATTCTGATTTCCATCATAACTGCAAACTGCCTTTATAGATTCACTTTAACTACATCTCGCTTGATCACAAGTTAAAGTGATTTACGAATCAGGTTTTCTATCGAAATCACTTTTATCGTACGAATGCAGTTTTAATCGTCGAAAGTTTTCCGCTGCACTAATACACCCCCCCCTCTTAGTGCTCCTGATCCTAACAATTGGTATCAGAGCGGGGTTAACTCTCAAATGGATTAAAACCCAAGAGAGATGGCATACACCGGAAACCAAGAGGGCCATTCTATTACATGTCCACCCATGTTCAATGGGACGGACTACACCTATTAGAAGACCCGAATGAGGATCTTCCTTATTTCAGTGGATTTTGAACTTTGGAATCTTGTCAAAAATGGATTTTCGAAGTCTTCTCTTCCAATGATCGATTGGAATGAATTGGAGAAGAAGACTTTCGCTCTTAATGCAAAGGCTATGAATGCCTTATTTTGTGTGCTTGATAAAAATGAGTTTAATCGTGTTTCGGTTTGTGAAACCGCATTTGATATTTGGCATACACTCGAAGTGACTTACGAAGGCACAAGTAGAGTGAAAGAGTCAAAAATCAATCTTTTGATACACTCTTTCGAACTTTTTCGAATGAAACCGAGCGAGACTATTGGCGACATGTACACCTATTTCACGGATGTCGTCAATGGTCTAAAAGGACTCGGCAAAAGTTTTTCGAATTTTGAGCTCGTAAATAAGATTCTAAGATCCCTTCCTAAGAGTTGGGACCCTAAAGTCACTGCTATTCAAGAGGCTAAAGATTTAAACAACTTCCCTCTTGAAGAACTAATCGGGTCATTAATGACCTATGAAATGACATGCAAGGCTCATGAAGAGCAAGAAGACATCCTTCTAAAGAACAGGAAGGATATGTCACTTAGAACTTTAGATGGCCACTTGAGAAAAAACTGAAGTGATGAGGACTTTGACGATGATATGACACTTCTAACAAGGAAATTCAAAAAATTCATTAAGAGAAACAAGTTTAAAAATGACACAAAAAATAAACTTGAACCCAAAAAGGACCAAGTTATTTGCTACGAGTGCAAAAAGCCAGGACACTATAAATGTGATTATCCCCAAGCCAAGAAGAGAACATCAAAGAAGAAGGCGCTCAAAATAATGTGGGATGACTCAAGCGCGTTCGAAGAAGAGGAGTCCAACACCGAGCAAGTTGCTCATTATGCATTAATGGCCATCGGAGAGGAGGTAACAAATGTAATCGATGAAGATTTATCATTTGATGAGTTATTAAATGCCTTCCATGACTTATTTGATGAATGCAAGATTATTAGTAGAAAATAAAAATTACTAAAAAAGGAGCATGATAGTCTTACTTGTGATTTTGATAAGTTAAAAACTGAATATCATGATAGTTTGGGTTCTTGTATAAAATGTCATGATCTAAAAACTATCCAAAAGGAAAACTTGCTACTTAAGGACACCTTGAAGAAATTCGTGGTTGGTAGCAAGTCTTTGAACATGATCCTTACAAACAAGGGTCACGTTCCTAAAAAAAGTGAAATCGGATTTGTGAGAAATCCTCACCAAAATCCAACCACCTTCATAAAAGGCCCCATCCTACATGTTTGACACCAAAGCAAATGCAACTTTTGTTGCAAACATGGATACAAAACGCATTATTGTCCATTCAAGAAAATTAGTCCGAACAAATTAATTTGGGTTTCTAAAGGAACCATGATAAACTCTATGCAACATGACAAACAATATAGATCAGTTTTTGAGGCACCTAAAAGTAAATGGGTACTTAAAAATTATCCTGTCTTGTAGAAACGTAAACCATCCCAAGCTGGGAGCAAAAAATAATATCCTACTCTTTGGATTCTCGATATTCATAACCCGAGATGTAAAAAGAACACTCGAAGCTCCCTAGCCTAAATAACAAAAAGATGATTAGAAAATTAAAATTACTAGAGCAATACAGATACAATCCTATTTGATCCCTCAAAATTGGAAACCCATGATTCTACCTTCATATATCCTCTGGATTTCCGAACCCATCAAATTGACTTGTTCGTTACTTTCAAATCCAACTATATCATGAACTTATGTCTTGTAAGCAAAGTTTGTCATGGACTTGCAAAGCTTACCAACTTGGATAATCTGTCATAAACATGCGTATGACATTTGAAGTAGAGTATGCGCGTCACTAGATCTATCTTGATCGTGCAAAATTTCTCATCTTAAAATAAAAATTCTTAGGTAATTACGTAAGTAAAGTTGACTGCTCCAAAAATAAAAATTCTTCTCAAGTCAAAAACCTTCAAATCATACCACATAGAAGTCAAAACGAGTGAACACCGCTTGCAGGAGGTGGCACCGCCCCAGCTGGCGGTAGCACCACCAGTTGTCACGGGTTGCAAGCGGTTGCACCGCCCCAGCCAGTGGTGTAACCGCCCGCAATCCTGCCCCCTTTTAAACCAAGCTAGGGCCGGCGGTGGAACTTGTTGAATCTCGAATTTTGATGATGAAACTAATTGATTGTGTTTAGATGTTTAACTGCATTTTGAGTAATGCAGGTCTACTCGATCAGGATTAGACAGTTAACGCAGGAGGAATTGACGTTGCGCCGGAGGAGATCACGTTAGGATATTGGATGGCATAAGGCTTCAGATGTCGGGCATAGGGCCAAGAGCGGAATTGCGCCAAGGATATCGGGGTTGCGGAGGTCAACCGCCAATTGGGTAACAAGTCACAAGAGAGGATGATGCACTGAAGAATCGGACGAAGCGCCAACCAATGACGTGCCGGGCAACAGAATGTCAATTCACGTTGTAATGATTACCTAGATCAGAGTAGAGTTTTGGCTTGTGTGTGCAGGATTAACTACGATAACGATGAAGACATAAAGCGAAACAAAGTGCTGGGAATGCTGCTAGAACTCGCCGAGAATGAGTAGGGAGCTTGCCGAAGGGTTTTTCGAAAGCTCACCGGAAGGTTCGTTGGAAGTTCGCGGAGCTCACCAAGAAAGATCGGAGCTTGCCGAAAAAGCTCGTTGGAACTCGCCAAGATAAAATCGTGAAGTCTAGGAGCTTGCCGGGAGTCCGCAGAATGGTTGCCGAGAGTTTATCGGAAGACCGCCGAAAGATCGCCGGAAGAAGTCTTGACTTGCGGACTTTGTAATAGCTTAGGAAATGTCTTTAAATTCGTAGTTAGCACATTAATTAAGGTTAGGATTAGGTATTAATCCTATAACCCAAGTAGGGGCCAACTTGGCCCAAAATTAGACTTGGTTTGGGCTGGACTTAAAGCCCAACCAATGAACCGAAGTGTTTGGCGGTGGCACCGCCAAACTGGGTGGTGGCACCGCCCAGCACCCGAGAGCCAGGCGGTGGCACCACTTGGCTGGGCGGTGGCACCGCTAGTACACTGTCAGTGTCAGACACTGACAGGCGGCTACTGATAGGCGGTGGCACCGCCAGCATCGGGAACCAAAGAGAATTCAAATTTTGGAGCCCAAATTTGAATCATCTTGAGGCCTATAAATACCCCTCAATTCTTAGCTGAGATTACAACCTTTGAGAAGCAAGAGATTGAGATAAAAGTCTTAGCAATGCTTTTAGCAAGTTTTTGTTTTTAATAGCTTGAGTGTTCACCTCCTTCTTTCTCTTTGAAAATTTGTAAGAGTGTGAACCACTTGTAAAAGGTTGTAAGAGGGGTATTTGTCCTTCCCCTTCAAAGTGATTTGCTAGTGGAAGTTGAGAGCCTCTTCGAAGAAGGCTTCGCAAGTGGATGTAGGTCATTTTGACCGAACCACTTTAAATTGGTATGTTCTTTGGTTTGCATTTACTTATTGTCATTTATATTACTGCAAACCATCTTCACTTTGATGCTCTACTTCTTTGTCTCCTTCTTACGTATCCCTTCAAGTTAAAATGCAATCTAAACGGTTTCAAATGAAACGTTGCTTTTATCGTACAAAGTTTCCGAAAGTGTTTAAATCGTCAAAAGTTTATCGTACTTTACTGCTGCACTAATTCACCCCTCCTCTTAGTGTCGCTCCGATCATAATAATTGGTATCAGAGCCTGGTATTTCTCATTTCGGATTTACACCCAAGAGAAATGGCTTTCCATGGCTTTCAAGAGGGCTTATTAGTTGTTCGTCCATCGTTGTTCAACGGGACGGACTACACTTATTGGAAAACTCGAATGAGAGTTTTCTTACTTTCTTTCGATTTGAATTTATGCCACATAGTGAAAAATGGTTTTGAAATGTCTTCTCTTCCAATGAACCATTGGAATGATTTGGAGAAGAAGATGTTTTCTCTAAATGCAAAGGTTATGAATGCCTTATATTGTGCACTTGACAAAAATGAATTTAATCGCGGTTCGATGTGTGACTCAGCTTTTGATATTTGGAGAACTCTAGAGGTCACTCATGAAGGCACTAGCCGAGTGAAAGAGTCCAAAATCAATATTCTTGTGCATTCTTATGAACTTTTCCGGATGAAACCAAGTGAGTCCATCGGAGACATATACACCCGTTTCACGGATGTCATCAATGGACTCAAAGCTCTTGGTAAAAGTTTTTCTAATTTTGAACTAGTCACTAAAATCTTAAGATCCCTTCAAAAAAGTTCGGATTCTAAAATAATTACAATACAAGAGACAAAAAATTTAAATGATTTTCCATTAGAAGAATTAATCGGGTCATTAATGACCTATGAAATGACACTTTTGGAACATTTTGAACCCGATGAACACTTGAACCACCTTCCAAAGAACTGGAAAGATTTGGAACTCTGGATAAATGAATACCACTTGAGCAATGACTCAAGTGATGAGGACAATGATGAATTTGAACTTCGAACACTAAATCTTAATAAGTTCATTAAACAAAAATCTAAAATAAACAATGAACTTGAACGGAGGAAGAGGCCAAAGAAGAGGAAGGCAACCAAGGATGAATCAAAAACTTCCATAGGCGAAACGGGGAATTGGGCTTTGATGGGCTCCGACTACAAGGTAAGTAACTTGAAGTATTTCATGAGTTTTTCATGAATTATTTTTAAATTACTTAAAGTTTTTCATGAGTGCTTAATTTAGATAGTAGGAATAGGAAATAAAAAAATATTTTTCAAAAATTATATCATGTTTTTCTTTTTAGCATCTTTGAAAAATTAAAAAAATGATCATGAAAAGTATATTGCTAAGGTTTCTTGCATGTTATGTTTTGAAATGTTGAATGATGTATGCAATATTAGGGATGATAATTATATGATATGTGATAATGCTTAGGATTAATCCATGCATGTATATCATGATGATTTTATGTCATGCATGAGTTTTTGAAGTAAATGTTCATTTGAAACTCTCATTTTAGATTAAGATGTTTTTGGTCTAATCGTTTTTATGACGAATTAAGATGATATTCTCATGACATATTAAGATGACATAGTGCATGTACATCTATGTATGAATTTCTTGATAGTCTTTTGATGATAGATGTGATATCATGATGTGTTTGGTCTTGACGGTTTCATGACGAAACTTATGTTTCGATTTTAAATGATGATACATGTTTTCACAAAAGACTTGAATACCCTCACATGAAATAAATTGTATGAAATGGAAATAAATTTTCTATCCTATTGAGATTAATAAATTTATTTTACCAATCTTATGAATTTCATGAAAATATACATGATGATAAGCATGTGTTATTTTCATGAGTGTATTTGGAAAACATATGGCAAAACCATATCCGAATGCATGAAAGTGTTAAATTTCATTTTCGGATTCTCTTGATCGAAATTCATTTTTCTATCCTAAACATTGATGCATGTTTTTATTTAACATAAATGAAAAAGCATGCTAACATGAAATCAATCACTTAAAATGAAATACTTAAAAAAAAGGGGGAAATATATTATCAATGAAATCATGAATCTACTTATGTTATGAATTTTGTGAATCATAAAAGTGATTTTGATGATTTGAATTTGAAATGAGTTTTATCAAAATCATGATATTGATTTCTTGGAATAACATGAGATTACCTTTGATGATCATTTTGATTATTATGATTCATGAAATTTTGGATTCATGACTTGGTCTTACATTTGTTTATGAGATGGTTGAAATCTTTGTACCTTTGAATTATTCCCTTCTCCTTTCAATTTTTGAATTTATGCATGTTATATGTTAAACATTTGAAATTATATTTTGGTATCATGCATATCTAAGAAATGTTGATTTGATAAATTTAATGAGTTGAAAATAAATGATGATTTTTCTCTTGAATACAACTTGTGAATCTCATGAAAATAAACATGATGAATATTTTGAAAATAAATGAGTGTATCGTGCATTTAGTCTTAATGATTTCTCTTGAACATACTTTTTGAAATCATACTTGATGATGAATATCAAGATATTAAAAGGATGTTATCATGGAATCATGCTTGATGATTTGTTTTTTACCTTTTTGTCTTAAATGTTGACACTTGTTTTATTAAAAGTAAAGGCATGCTTATAAGAAGCAAATCACATGAATATAAATTTATAAAAATGAAATGCGATCCTCTATCTTATTGTCTTTTCAATAAATCTATGCTTGTCATGTATGAATTTATTGAATGTTATATCTCCCATAATTCATTTTGTTCTCCTAGATTTATTTACCAAAGAGGAGAATCTTCCGAATGAATGAAATGAGACAAATGAATCACTTATCGATATATCTTTTTGAAATATCTTTTTAATGTGATGTTAATAATTTAAGATGCCTGTTGGAATTCATGACATGAGATAATTGAATCCTTGACTTACTCTTTATATGGCTTGAAAAAAGATGTTTAAAATCTTGCTTGATGAGTTGTTTTATAAGATTTTGCCTTTACGTCTTGAACTTTCATGTTTATCTTGATTTGGCATATAAAGACTAAGGCATGCTTAGATGAAAAAGAATCAATTAAAAAATACCTTTCCCATCTGATCGAGATTAATGATTTCATGATATTTTATGAATCTCGAAATTGATTTTGATGACTTGATTATGAGTTTCAAGTTAACGATTTGACTTGAATGAGTTTTATCTAAATCATAATCTTGATCTTGCAAAATTGGAATCACAAATAATATCTTTTGTTATTCATGAATTGATACTCACAATATGAAAGTATTGGTATTCATGACTTGAATTTGATTGAAACATTACATGCTTAAATTAATCATTCTCATATGTTTCAAAAATTCTTTAAATACCTTATGTGATGATTAAAAATTAATTTGCTTAATGATGAATCATGAATCATGACTTGATCTATGATATTACTATATTTTAATCATGATCCTTGGTTGTGTAATTCTTTTGTTCCATTAAAAAGATTTGTCAAATGAATCATATCCTTCTTGAATTTTCTTGATATCATGACATGATTTTGTAATATGGCTTGTATAATGATTAATTTTTTTAGCCATTGATTTCTCTCTTCTTTTCGATAATGAGAAAGGGGGAGTTAGTTTACTAGCCTGCATATTTTAAAGGAAGGAAAATTTGCTAGCTTGATCATTTCATTGAAAGAACTTGCTATCATGAACACTACCAATGAATTGCAAATCTTGCAATATATAAAGAGAAGCAAAAGATTTGCTATCTCGAAAGAAGCAAAAAAATACAGAACTTAGAAAACTTGCAATATAATTACTCTTACCATGTTTTGTATCAAAAATAGGTTGATATCCTTAAAAGCATCACATTAAATTTTTTAGTGTATTGAAATGTATCACATGTGTCGTAAATTAAAATTTTTGAGACTATTATCATATCATGTTTAACAATTGATGTCTTTCATGACATGATTTCTTTGCATTGTTGTCTTGTATGTATCATGTGATGATTGAAATATTGATTAATGTAAATTCATAGTTTATGTAAAAGTCTAAATCATTGGTTCCTCTCCTTCTTTTCGGCAATGACATAGGGGGAGTAAGATTGCTAGCTCGATGCAAATGCTGGCTAGCTTGTACTGTTCCCTTCTTTTCGACAAAGATAAAGGGGAGAAAGCTTTTGCTAGTTAGAACATGCAAAGAAAAGCAAAGTGCAATCTTGCACAAGAAGCAAGTGTTGAACTGCCATGATTGAACTTAAGAATCTTGCTATGCTTTTGTACTTATATGTTATGATGAAAAGATAGCTTGTATGTAGTAAAACTTGCATATCGTAAAAATTGCTAGCTTGTAGTCTAAAGAAAAGCAAACAGTTGCTATCTCAAGAAAAGAAAGCATGCTAAAACTTGCACATCTTTAATTGCTAGGTTGCATGATGATAAAATTTGATACTATGTTTATCATGCAATGATTTAAACATTTTATCTCTAAACACATAAGAGTAGAAACTTCTCCTTTTTGTTAATGACAAAGGGGGAGAAGTATGATGACATGACATATTATGCATAAGTTTATGATGACATGTTGCTTGTATTCTTGAATCCAAGAGTTTCTATCAATAAGGCATATTGATAGGGGGAGTTTGGTTAAACTCCGGGGAGTTAAGGTTAACTCCGTTAGTCATCAATTAGTTGCCATCATAAAAAAGGGGGAGATTATTGAATCTCGGATTTTGATGATGAAACTAATTGATTGTGTTTAAATGTTTTACTGCATTTTGAGTAATGCAAGTCTACTCGATCAGGATTAGATAGTTAACGCAGGAGGAATTGACGTTACGCCGGAGGAGATCACGTTAGGATATTGGATGGCAGAAGGCTTCGGACGTCGGGCATCGGGCCAAGAGCGGAATTGCGCCAAGGATATCGGGGTTGCGGAGGTCAACCGCAAATTGGGTAACAAGCCGCAAGAGGTTAGGATTAGGTGTTAATCCTATAACCCAAGTAGGGGCCAATTGGGCCCAAAATTAGACTTGGTTTGGGCTGGACTTAAAGCCCAACCAATGAACCGAAGTGTTTGGCGGTGGCACTGCCAGACTGGGCGGTGGCACCGCCCAGCACCCGAGAGCCAAGCGGTGGCACCACTTGGCTGGGCGGTGGCACCACTAGTACACTGTTAGTGTCAGACACTGATAGGCGACCACTGACAAGCGGTGGCACCGCCAACATCGGGAACCAAAGAGAATTCAAATTTTGGAGCCCAAATTTGAATCCTCTTGAGGCCTATAAATACCCCTTAATTCTCAGCTGAGATTACAACCTTTGAGAAGCAAGAGATTGAGATAAAAGTCTTAGCAAAGCTTTTAGCAAGTTTTTGTTTTTAATAGCTTGAGTGTTCACCTCCCTCTTTCTCTTTGAAAATTTGTAAGAGTTTGAACCACTTGTAAAAGGTTGTAAGAGGGGTATTTGTCCTTCCCCTTCAAAGTGATTTGCTAGTGGAAGTTGGGAGCCTCTTCGAAGAAGGCTTCGCAAGTGGATGTAGGTCATTTTGACCGAACCACTTTAAATTGGTGTGTTCTCTGGTTTGCAATTACTTATTGTCATTTATATTACTGCAAACCATCTTCACTTTGATGCTCTACTTCTTTGTCTCCTTTTTACGTATCCCTTCAAGTTAAAACGCAATCGAAACGGTTTCAAACAAAATGTTGCTTTTATCGTATGAAGTTTCCGAAAGTGTTTAAATCGTCAAAAGTTTATCGTACTTTACCGCTGCACTAATTCACCCCCCCTCTTAGTGCCGCTCAGATCCTAATAGAACTGACCCCAACTCACTCCCTTCTCCTCTTTACTCTTCCAAAGCTTCTCCACCTCCATTTCTCCCTTCTTAGCATCCCAAATACTCCTCATTTCGAAGCAAAAGATCAACAATCTCTCCTTCTCTTCAAGATCTCACTTAAGGTATTTTCTAAGAAGCATCTAAATTTTGTTTTTGATTCATTTACTCTTGCTCATTACTATCCTCTTAAACAACAGTAGTTATGGGCTCTAGAAGATCCTCAAGGGACAAAGGGAAGAGGAGATTAGTGGAAGACTTTGATCTTACCCTTTTTGATTCAAAATATCATGGTGAAAAATTTTCCTCTTTCGAATTTAGAACTGTCAATAAGGGAAAACATGTAGATTTAGATGAACTAAGAGACTTAGAGACAATCCAATGATTTGCAAACCTAGATCTACTCCCTATTTTACAATTCAGTGAACCCATCTATCCAAGACTTGTTAGATTGTTTTACAACAATTTACAAGTAGATGAAGAAGAAAGAATGTCTACCTATCTCTTAGGACAACACATCTCCATTATGGATAAATTCATTTGCGACATGATAGGCATTCTCATAAAAAATAGAGGACTTTATTTTAGAGGATCGTGGGACAATAAAACAGTTGGGACATCATATGTTGAAGTCTTAGGAACAATTTTCGGTAATCCCAACTTAGTGATAGTTCCTAAAAGCTGTGAACATCTACTACCACTAAACACTAAAGTACTTCATCATATCCTAACTAGCATCATTCTCCCTAAACAATACCATCATGATGAAGTAAGTCAATTGGAATTAGGAACCATGTATTGGATCATGAAAGGACAACATCTATTTTGGATACCTTATCCAACAAAATATGATAGAACTATCTAAGAGAGACATGATGCTTCCATATGGTGGTATAATAACTAGAATACTTAAAGCCTACGATATTCCAATCCCACCTGATGAAGAAGTGATGAAAGTAGATAGGTTTAGCATAATAAACAAAAATCTACTTCACCGATTGAGATGTGTTTATAGAAACGGTAATTGGGTTAAAATGCCTAGAAGAACCGATCCCCCTCAACCTGAACCAGAACCCGAAACACCAGTCTTTAGGGGCACTCAATCTCCTCCGATCTGTCCCTTTTGAGGAAACACATCCATTTGAGCAAGCTCTTGCATCATCTATCGAAGACATTGGAATTCAGATAGACTGATTTGAACAAAGACAAGATCGACTTAAACATCGACAAGATCAAATCCTATCTGAACTGCAGCAAATTCATCGACAATTTGACTCTTTATTTAGGCACTTTAATTTTTCACCTCCTGAATAAGCTTGTATATGTACATGTGGATGCTATCATCTCTTGTTGTAACAATTACGTTGTTGTAAACTCTTTATGATCACAATGCCTTGATAGCTACTAATCTATGATATGGTTACTTAATTGGTGAAAATATGCAGGGTTACTTTGAGATGTTTAAATCTCATTATCGGATTTCACGGTGAAATTAAATGTTTCTATAATACCTATTTTGAAAACCTCGTGTCTTGGTAAATATGATATGAGAAAGTAACATAGCCATGAAAATGATGAGACATTACCATGATATTGATGTATTGCCATGATGTTGATGTGTCCGAATGCATAAATTTGTTAAAATTATTATTCGGACTTTATTGATTGAATAATCAAATCACTTAATTGTCATTACATGCCTAAAATAACATGTTGAAAATTAATACGAAAATTTTCAGTACAATGAGCATGTCTTCATGATTGTATAGTCTTGTCCGATTGCATGAAAGTGTTAAATTAAAAGTTCCAATCGGATTTCATGAATACATTATTCTCTTTCGGACTTAATAAACATATGTCACATATAGTTTGATTCACATCATTGCTTTTTGACAAATAGAATCATCTAGCAAATGCATATCTTTTAGACTTATCATGTGAAAAATATTCTCTTTGAGAAATAGATTTGATGATTCCTTCTTATAAAAGGAAGATATTTTTATGTGCAAGGATTTGATTTACATAAATATCCTGATCCTTGTAAAGCATGCCTTAATATCCTATCGATTTGAACTACACAAATGGCTTTCCTCCTTCATGCAAAAAGATAATAACAAATAAAAAGGAAGAAGTTTTCACTCTATAATCTTCATGTCATGATTTTCTTGAGATGTTTGTATAATTTATATCCTATCACTCTATATAGATAAATGACATGAACCTACTTATGGCATCACACGTATATTTAAAAGTTGTTTATATCGTTCTCCTTTTTGTTGATGACAAAGGGGGAGAAATATATGAATTGATGTTATAAATGCCATATTATGTTGAAAAGAGCATATATATGAATTGATGCTATGATTATGCCATGCTTGCATCATCGAAAATATATGAACTAATGATAACTATGATTGCCATGTTAGCAATATGCCATGTTTGCATCATGTTAAGATATCAAGAACTTGCATCGTAGTCCTACGTGTTGATATCTTACCATGTGATGAAATGCTATGATTGCTAAAATACTTGAAATGTGTGCATCATGTTAAGATATCAAGAACTTGCATCGTAGTCCTACGTGTTGATATCTTACCATGTGATGAAATGCTATGATTGCTAAAATACTTGAAATGTGTGCATCATGTTAAGATATCAAGAACTTGCATCGTACTCCTACGTGTTGATATCATCATGTGATGAAATGCTATGATTGCCAAAATACTTGAAATTTGTGCATCATGTTAAGATATCAAAATCTTACTTCGAAATTTTACATGTTGATATCTTACCATATGATGAATTGCTATCATTACCATCATTCACATTTGAAATTTGAAAATGGATGTCAAGCCTTGACATCATACATCATTTTCAGAGAGATACAACATGATGGGAATCATGATGGGAGTATTGATAAGGTTAAATGATTTTAACTTATCAATATGACTCTTGAATTCAAAGGCTTTGAATTCAAGAATGACTTATCTCAATTATGGCACATAGATAGGGGGAGTTAAGGTTAACTCCGTTATCAATTGATTGTCATCATCAAAAAGGGGGAGATTGATGAATCTCGGATTTTGATGATGACGTCAATTGTTATTTGTTATCTAATCCATATGTTGAGATAAGTGTGCAGGACTAACTACGATGAAAGTAAGACATGCAGCAGGAATTGCGCCGGAGTCAAGACTATGATCACGTTGGGGGTTCGAGAATTCGACGGAAGTTCGGATGGTCGTCGGAGGTTCTACGGGAACAAATCCAAGAAGTCCAGGAGCTTGCCAAAGAAGCTCGTCGGAACTTGCCAACTGGATCATCGCAAGTCCAAGAGTTTGCCAGAAGTTCGTAGGAGCATCACCGAGGATTCATTGGATGATCGACGGAAACTCGTCGGAAGCTTGCTGGAAGAAGCGATTGACGTACCGGAGCAAGTTGCAGTAAATGTCTTAAGAAATTCGTAGTTAGCATGATGATTATGTTAGAAATGGGAGGTGATCCCATTAACTTAATCTTGGGGCAATTGGGCCCTTGACAGACCCAAATTTTGTCGAATGGATTAGCTCATTCATACCCAGATTACTTGGCCAGAGGTGGCACCGCCTAGGTCGGCGGTGGCACTGCCCAGGGCTCAGTCTCCGAGCTCTGGCTGGGCGGTGCAACCGCCTCTAACAAAGGTGCAACCGCTTGAGCTCGGTCTCCGAGCTCTGGCTTGGCGGTGCAATCGACCCAGTCAGGCAGTGGCACCGCCTGAGCTCGGTCTCCGAGCTCTGGCAGGAGGTGCAACTGCCCCTGACAAGAGGTGACACCGCCTAAAGGCTCAGTCTTCGAGCTCTGCCAGGCGGTGCAACCGCCAGACCCCGGAATTCTAGGAATTGATAGTTTTGAGCTTGAAATTTAAACTGGGTTGGAGCCTATAAATACCCCAACCTTTCAACAATGAAAGAGCAACAAAAACACCAAAATCCTGATCTTATTCTGTGATCTTTAGAGCTCAAAAGTGTTGTAAAGGCCAAAAGTTCTTCTCCCTCTTTACTTCCAAGTTCTGATCTTTAAAGAGAGGAGAGAAAATTTTGTAAGGGTTGTCTCCTAAGCCCGTCAAAAGGAGTGAAACTATAAAGGGGTGGTTGGCCTTCGCCTATTGAAGGAAGGCCTCTAGTGGACGTCGGTGACCTCGTCGGTGGAGGAAGGCAGAAGTGGATGTAGGTCAAGATTGATCGAACCACTCTAAAATTACGGTGCTCTCTGGTTTGCATTTACTTTGAGCATATTATCTTTACTGCAAACCTCCTCAATAGCTTACTACCTTCTGCGCATTTATGATCGTGTTTTAAAGTTCAGTATTTTTCGAATCGGTGTTTAGATGTAAATTAGTTTTATCGTACAAACATCATATTTCAGTTTGCGCTTACATTCTGATTTCCATCATAACTGCAAACTGCCTTTATAGATTCGCTTTAACTGCATCTCGCTTGATCACAAGTTAAAGTGATTTACGAATCAGGTTTTCTATCGAAATCACTTTTATCATACGAACGCAGTTTTAATCGTCGAAAGTTTTCCGCTGCACTAATTCACACCCCCCCCCCCCTCTTAGTGCTCCTGATCCTAACAATCCTCCAGCTCGACGTCCAATCTTTTGACAAGTTCCACTCTAGCCCAATATGATTCTTCTTGTTAGAATCAAGAGTGGCACTAAGAGGGGGGGGGGGGGATTCTAGAAAATATTTGTTTTAATTCAATCCATTTCGGAGAGAAATTAAACTTGAAAGCTTTCATAAAAGTGCAAAGAGAAGATTAAGGAAGTTTGCAGTAATGTAAATTGCACAAATGAAAAGCAAACCAGAATTTAGAGTGGTTCGATCGTTGTGACCTACATCCACTTTCAAATTCCTCCTCCATTGAGGTCACTAGCATCCACTAATGGCCTTCTTTCAATAGGCGAAGACCAACCACCTCTTTATAGCACTTTCTCCTTTTTACAGGTTTAGGAGGGAACCCTTATAAGTCTCACACCTCTCTTAAATGATCTCAATACTTAGAAATGGAGGAGGAGGACTCTAGCAATTTTATAACTCTTTAATACTTCAAAGACTCAAGATTATACCAATACTTTTGTGCTCTTTCATGCAGAAAAGGGTGGGGTTTTTATAGGCCCCAATGGCTTCAAAATTGGAGCCTAAAAATATCACATCCCCGGATTTCGGGGTACTGTTGGTACCACCGCCTGACACCTGATACTAGGCGATACCACCGCCTGACAGGGCCGATACCACCGTTGGCAACATTAACTATTGGTGGTACGACCGCCTAGACCACTTGGGTGACTGGGTCTTCCAGGCGGTGCCACCGCTGACCACGGTTTCAGGTGCTGAATGGGCTGTTCAATCCGACCCAATTCAGCCCTATTAAGGGCCCAATTAGCCCCTAACTTAAGTCAGTGGGATTACCTCCCAATCCTAACTTCATTTTCGATCTAACTATAATTACTAAGACATAATCAAAGTACTCTTGTTCTAGTATGTCAATGGCTCTTCCGGTGATCTTCCAATGAACTTCCAACGAACTCCCGACAATGTTCTGGTGGACTCCCGGCAAGCTCCTGGATTTTATGATGAACTTCTTGGCGAGTTCTGACGAGCTTCTTTGGTAAGCTCCTAAACTTCTCAGTTGGTTCCGATAGAACTTCTGATGAATGTCTGGACTTCCGATGAACGTCCCGACTTCCGACGAACTCTCGAACTCCTAACAAAGTCTCGATCTTGACTCCGGCACAACACTTGCTTTATGTCTTACTACTGTCATAGTTAATCTTGTACACTTTTCTCAACATATAGATTAGATCAAACAATTTACAATTGATTTCATCATCAAAATTCGAGATTCAATAATCTCCCCCTTTTTTATGATGATAATCAATTGATGACGGAGTTAACCTTAATTCCCCCTATCTATATGCCATACTTAAGAAAATACATTCTTGAATTCAAGGCCTTTGAATTCAAGCATCAAACCGATAAGTTAAGTTCATTTAAACTTATCAACATGCATATCATGATACTTATCATGATTTACCAACCTCAAAATACGATGCCACGTATTTATCAATAAAAGTGATGTCAAGGCATAATATCCATTTTCAAGTTCAACATAGAAAGATGATAAACAATCATCACTTTTACATATGATAGAAATTTCAAATATGAAACTTTCCAAGATTAAAATTTTAGAAAAATGACGATCAAATCGAGGCATGATTCCAATTCGAAATAAAGCATGGTAATCATGATAGACATTTATCATTTGATATGAAATCAAGCATGATACTAGGAATTAAAACATTTGTAAGTAATCATGCCATATTTCGATACGTTTCAAGCAACATTTGATATTTGTATTTGAATGATACCAATCATTTGTAAGTAATCATGCCACATTTTGATATGTTTCAAGTATTTATTTTTGACGATACCAATCATATTTCAAGCATTCACAACACATACAAATATTTAGGATAGGATACATTGCATACATTTACAATACCAATTTTGTCATCAATTTAACATACCATTTCTCCCCCTTTGTCATCAACAAAAAGGAGAACAATTCAACAATACAAGTGTAGTAAAATTCAAGCATGGTTCACACTAATTTATTCAATTGATATTGCATCGTTGCTTAGTAACATTCAAAAACATCAAAAGTTATCAACATTAAAGCGATAGATGAGAGGAAGGAAAGTTGGGAGAAAATTCATTAAGAACCAAATTTGTGAAGTCAAAAACACTAAATAAGTTTTCATTAAAACATACTTTAATCAAAGAGAAGGGATTCATGAAAGGATCATATGAAATCAAATCCCCATTCTTGTAAGTGATTATCACGTACTAAAATTTATCTTTTAAGGATCAAGATATCCATTGGAATTTATAGAATTCATCTTTCATGAGAAGAATAAGGAGAGGAGAATCATATAAAAAAGAAATTCATAAGTCAAATCCATTTCTCATTAAAAATTCACAAGAGATAAACCTGTGAGAGATGTATTTGTCAATGAAATCTATGAAGTGATTAAGTATATCAAAAATCATTAAGTGATGGAGCAAGGGTATGAAGTAAACTTGATACCAAGGAAGATAAAAACGAAATAAACTCATGAAAGCCCCATTCATGAAATACATTAAGATAGTCCAAAAAATATAATAACTCATGCATTTGGACATTATAACATGCCTATTTCTCTTCTAATAAAATCAAATTGTTCTTCAATTAAGGGTTTTGTAAAGATATCAGCCAATTGATGCTTCGTATCAATGAATTCTAATATTACATCATATTATTAACATGATCTCTTATAAAATGATGCCTAATATCAATATGTTTAGTTCTAAAGTGCTGAATAGGATTTTTCATTAAATATATTGCACTTGTGTTATCATATTTTATGAGAATATTCTTAAGATAAATTATATAATCTTCTAATGTGTTTTTCATCCATACGACTCGTGCACAATATGCACTAGCAGCTATGTATTCGGCTTCGGTTGTAGATAGTACACCTGAGTTTTGTTTTTTGGAAGACCAAGAGACAAGTGTATGACCCAAGAATTGACATGTTCCAGATGTATTTTTCCTTTCTAATCTACATCCACCAAAATCCGCATCAACATAAGTAATTAATTCAATATTTTCAGATTTTGGATACCATAATCCTAGATTAGTGGTTTCTTTAAGATATCTAAGGATTCTTTTAACTGCTTTAAGATTTGATAGCTTAGGATTAGATTTAAACCTAGCAGAAAGCCTTACACTAAACATGATATCCGGTTTTGTTGCGATGAGGTATATGTTGGGAAATCATTGGGGGCGACATCATATGCGCAGCGGAAGAACAAGAAAACAAAAATCCCCGATTCCCAAAAAGATGTTCGTCGTCGTGCGAAGATTGGTGCGCAAAAATCCACAAAACACAAAACTGCGTATAGAGATTGTGTTACCTAGGGAGATCGTATATCCCTGTTTCCTTGCAGATCCTTAGGAGAGGGTGAAGGAGGTCAAGCATCCTCCTCTCTAGCGGTGATCCACACAGCAGGGTTGCGACGACGCTCCTCAAGACTCCAGGCCTACTCTGAGGTGGAGGGGGAGAGGAGAATAGGAAAGGCAAGCAAAGACTCTAGCCTATGAGGCTGTGAATCCCTCCTATTTATAGAGATCCCGTGTCAAACCCTAATGGGTCCTTCTCTAGTGGGTATTGGATCTGCATCCAATAAGACAAGGGCTCCGTCGGATATCTCATATCCGAACCTCTACTCATCGCAATGCCTACCATATGTGTGTGACCCTCTAGGCCCAATATCGAGCTGGCCGTGAGTCATACCTGTCAGAACTCCTTCTAACTCAGTGAATTATTATCTCTGTAATAATTCACTCGACTCATCGACTACGGACGTACTAGGCCACTACGCCGTAGTCCCTAGACGATATAGGGGAATCCAATCCATTGGACCTGTCTGTCCTCAGTTACCATGTACCTATAGTCCCTCATCCATCTAATATCCCAGAGACCGTATATCGAGCATGGTGCTGTCAGACCCATACGGTTTCTACTCGAGTCTCGCTCTAATCGGATTCTCCCGGAGAACTCTTTTTCTCTCAACCCGAATGACCCTGGCCAGGGATTTGTCTGAGCAAGAACACATAGGATATTCCTCTCATGACGCCGAGAGTGGATGATCCTCTAGTGACACTCAATAGCCCTCGTAAGGTCGACTACCACTCCCAATGACCAGTTGTACTAGATCTGGGGACAGCCAAACCTATAAGTCTGGTATCAAAGAGTGGAGCACTCATACAGGACATCCTTGGTGTCTCAAGTCTAAGGACCAGATACACCACTAGGACTACGGAATCGCTGTCTGACAATAAGGCATCATCAACCATCCAGCATTCCGTAAGCGGATCAATCAGTGAACTCATTCTCCAATGAGCACCTGTACTGTATCCCTAGTGTCCCTACACGAGTAGCTATGAGACCAGCTGCATCCATCATATGGACGGGTATACAGCACACCAGTCTATCTGGTTATCACGATGTCCCTCTCGAGTAACCTATGACCGGGATTATTTAGGATATGTGTTTAAAGGTGAATCGATCTCATTATCGTGATCTCATCACGATCCGATTCCCATTGCACAAATCCAAGGACATCACAATATATATATGCATTTATGCAATAGTTATAAAGTGATATACGCCAAAATATAATAAGCAAAAAGATTATGTATCAAGTCATACGTGCCATCACTCACGTGATTGGCTTGCTGGGCACATATGACTAGCAATCTCCCACTTGACCTAAAGCCAATCACCTATGTGTCTGATCCCCATCAGACTCCTGTGACGCTCAAAAATAATCTGAGACAACGGCTTTGTTAGTGGATCTGCAATGTTATCTTCGGATGGAACTCTTTCCATTACTACATCTCCTCGGGTTACGATCTCCCTTATAAGCTGGAACCTCCTCAGAACACTTCTGATGAGACCCGGGTTCCCTTATTTGAGTAATCACCCCATAGTTGTCGCAATATAAGGAAGTCGACTTGTCGCTATCTGTATCGACTCCAAAATCTGTGATGAACTTCTTCACCCAGACTCCCTCCTTTGCTGCATCTAATGCAGCAATGTACTCCGCCTCTGTGGTCGAGTCAGCAGTGGTATCTTGCTTGGAACTCTTCCAGCACACTGCTCCTCCATTCAAGGTGTACACATACCCTGAATTCGACTTGCTATCATCGACATCAGACTGAAAACTTGAGTTAGTGTAGCCTTCAACCTTAAGGCTATTACCTCCATATACTAGTAAAAGATCCTTAGTCCTTCTCAAGTACTTAAGGATACACTTTACTGCTTTCCAATGCTCCAAGCCTGGATCCACCTGATACCTGCTCATGACACTCAGAGCATGCACTATATCAGGCCTAGTACATAGCATGGCATACATGATAGACCCTATTGCTGAGGCATAAGGTATCATATTCATGTTTGCCCTTTGGAATTTTCCATGCCAAACCTTTTGACAATGGTTTCTATGTACCTAGACTGGGACAAGCCAAGCATCCTCTTGGATCTATCTCTATAGATTCTAATCCCCAAGATATAGGATGCTTCCCCTAAGTCCTTTATGGAGAAGTGTCTAGATAACCAAGTCTTTACTGTGGATAGCATTCCTACGTCATTCCCAATGATGAGGATGTCATCCACATATAATACCAAAAAGGTGATAGCGCTCCCACTTACCTTCCTGTACACACAAGGCTCATCTTCATTCTTAACGAAGTCATAAGATCTGATTGACTCATCAAATCTTATGGTCCAACTTCGGGAAGCTTGCTTTAGTCCATAAATGGATTTAAGCAACCTACACACTTTATCTGGGCAGTTCTTGGACACGAATCCCTCAGGTTGCATCATATACACCTCCTCCTCGAGGTTCCCATTGAGGAATGCAGTTTTCACATCCATCTGCCAGATCTCATAATCATAGTGTGCTGCAATAGCCAATAGAATTATGATGGATTTTAGCATTGCTACGGTTGAGAAGGTTTCGTCGTAGTCAACACCTTGCCTTTGACGATACCCTTTAGCCACTAGCCTTGCTTTATAGGTCTCTACCTTTCCATCTACTCCGATCTTTTTCTTAAAGATCCACTTGCAACCGATGGGTACAATACCTTCGGGCGCATCAACTAGGTTCCAAACCTTATTGGAGTACATAGAATCCATCTCAGAATTCATGGCTTCTTGCCACTTCCCGGAGTCTATACTCATAATAGCCTCCTCGTAGGTCTGAGGATCAATATCCTCAGCATCCTCTCCTCTAATATGTCCCACATATCTCTCAGGAGGATGAGATACTCTATCAGACCTGCGTAAACTTGAAACTTGTGTATTAGGTACCTGAACAGACTCGGGCTGTAGAGTGGTGCTTGAGCTTGGTTCTCTAACTTCGCTCAACTCTATCATTCTCCCACTGTCTCCGCCAAGAATGTGTTCCTTCTCAAGGAACACTGCTCTCTTAGCTACAAAGACCTTTTTGTCCTCGAGATGATAGAAATAATACCCACAAGTTTCCTTGGGGTATCCCACAAATATGCATCGCTCTATCCTTGATTCTAACTTATCGGGGTTGTGTCTTTTAACGTGGGCAGGGCAGCCCCAAATCTTAACAACCTTAAGATCAGGCTTCTTCCCTTTCCATATCTCATATGGTGTAGACACTACCGACTTAGTTGGAACTCTGTTTAGAAGGTAAGCTGCGGTTTCTAGGGCATATCCCCAGAATGAGATGGGTAGGTCAGCGAAACTCATCATGGACCGTACCATATCTAATAATGTACGATTTCTCCTTTCAGAGACACCATTGAGCTGAGATGTATAAGGAGGTGTCCATTGGGATAATATCCCATGGTCCTTGAGGAACTGAGTAAACTCTGTACTTAAGTACTCACCTCCTCGATCTGATCGAAGAGTTTTGATACTCTTTCCAGTCTGGTTCTCCACCTCATTCTTATACTCTCCGAATTTCTCAAAGGCCTCGGACTTGTACTTCATTAAGTACACATATCCATACCTTGAGAAATCATCAGTAAATGTAATGAAGTAGGAGTAACCTCCAATGGCATGAGTTGACATGGGTCCACATACATCACTATGTATGAGTTCCAACAACTCAGTGGCTCTCTCTCCAGTTCCACTAAATGGAGAGTTGGTCAATTTTCCACGAATGCAAGGCTCACAAGTTGCATAAGACATATAGTCGAATGGATCTAGATATTCATCATTTAGCAACTTTTGAATCCTTCTTTCATGGATGTGACCTAGCCTACAATGCCACAGGTATGCACTGTTCAACTCATCTCGTTTCCTTTTGGACACATTTACATTCATGATATGTGGAGTGGTGTCTAACATAAATAAACCATTATGCAATGTTCCTTTCGTGATGATCTTATCATCTAATAATATCGAACAACCATTGTTCTCAAAAACAAATTTATATCCACTAACTGTTAAACATGAAATGGAGATAATGTTTTTGATAATAGAAGGAACAAAATAACATGCATATAATGCAATAAAAGCTCCACTAGGTAGATGTAGGGCGACCTTGCCAACAGCTAATACAACAACTTTTGCTCCATTACCCATCTTGAGGTCCATCTCGCCTCTCTATAGTCTCCTTGGCCTTGCCAGAACCTGCAACAAATTGCATATATGATAAGCACTAACGGTATCCAATACCCATGTGTTATCATAAGAGTCTGACAAATGGAGACTGATCATGAATGTACCTGAAGCTTCATCAAGCTTTTGTTTCGCCCTTTCTGCAAGGTACTCTTTGCAGTTTCTCTTCCAGTGCCCATCTTTACCATAGTGGAAGCACTGGCCTTTGTCCTTTGTTGGGTCTTTCTTAGCAACCTTTGCTTTACCTTGTTTGCCCTTGCCCTTTCCCTTCTTAAGGGACCTTTCTGCTTTCCTTTTCTTTCTGGTCTCACTAGTGTAGAGAACTGGCTTCTCTTTCTTAATAATACTCTCTGCCTCCCTCAACATATTGAGGAGCTCTGGGAGAGTCACCTCAAGCTTGTTCATATTAAAATTCATTATGAACTGTGAAAAGGAATCTGGTAGGGACTGAAGCATAATGTCCACACACAAGTTATCCTCTAGGACCATTCCTAGACTTGTGAGTTTCTCTATCCACTCAATCATCTTTAGGACATGGTTCTGAACCGGTGTCCCCTCAGTCATCCTAGCGCGGAAAAGGTTCTTGGATATCTCATATCGTTGAGTCCTTCCCTGTTCCTCAAACAATTTGCGAACATGTAGGGGAATGGATCTGGCATCCATCTTTTCATGTTGTCTCTGTAACTCAGGAGTCATAGAGCCCAACATATAGCACTGAGCAAGAGTGGAGTCATCAACTTCACGTAGCGAGCGATCTCATCCTCGTTTGCCCCTTCTTCGGGCGTAAGTATCATTGTATCAAGGACGTACACGATTTTCTCCGCTGTGAGAACAATTCTCAAGTTACGGAGCCAATCCGTATAATTTGGACCAGTGAGGCGGTTGACATCAAGTATGCCACGTAAGGGATTTGAAAGCGACATTTTCTGAAAATAAAGATGTAGCAGAAATGTATAACATGCAGATTTTGCAAGAAATAAACTATCAAGATATGGACTTCTATCTTAATATGCTCCCACTATTTTACTAACGAGTCACGCGACACCCTCAGCACGTGAAACGGAAGTCTCCGGTAGACTTCTAGTGGGGATCAGGATCTAATCAGCGTCTTAGTGTAACCTCGAGGGACTCGACCAATCACATTAAGCCTAAAAGGTAGGCAACTCTTGCCGATCACAACTCCTTGTGATTCCCGTCCTGTTCGGCCTCCGAATCACCATGGTCTCGAGGGACTCGACCAACCATGATGCTCGGTTAAGTCAACACCTTCGTTACAAGATGAGTCTGATTTGATGATATACCCTCGAGGGACTCGACCAAGCATACCATGCCCTCATGTCACCGGTGACATCTCTATGTCGTAAGCAAGATAGCGAATCGCGATATAGGTGAGTCTCGAGGGACTCGATCAACTCAACCTACACCGGGAATCGGTTCCTACTCATAACGATGGAAGGCCACGTGGGTCAATCTAATTGCCTCACGTTTACCGACTTAATATTATCGAGAGATGTTTCTATAATTTGGTCTCCTAATATGACATGTGACACATATACATATTTAATATATATCTACATCGAATGCAAATATATATACATATCTAGTATGTGTATAAGCAATCACACCAGATGATCATGGACCACAACCTAATATGATTAGGCCCGAGCCAGTAGGCCTAATCACTCACATCAAGATCTATGTGTGCAACGGTGCATCTCCATGCCCTATGATCGTCCATCTCGTCCTCGTCGGTTTCGTCGACATCTTGATGCATCTCCATGCATCACGATCGTCCGTCTCGTGGGTCCCGCTATCGCATCCACGCTCCCGCTGCACCTCCTCATATGATTACAACTTAATCATAGGCACGCAGGCCCGACAATAAACGAGAAATATAATGGAGGTTCGCAGAGCTCAATAATAATAATCATAAGTACACACATCACACGGTCCATGATCATCCGTCCACACATCATACATCACATGTATAAATAATCATCATCATGTAGGACTACTAGATAATAATAAAAATAATAATCAACTAAACCTTTTAATTAATTAATATTTTTCTGAAATCAGGGACATGTAGAGAATTTCTCAATTCCTAAGGGTATTTTCGTAATTTGGACAAAAGACAGAAACTAGAATTTCTCAAATTCCGAGGGGCAAAACTGTCTTTTTCCCAGAAAACCCTAATGCCCTTTCCCCTTTTCGCTGCTGCCGCCGCCGCCACCCTGCCGGCGGCGGCCTGTGCGGCGGGGCGAGGACACTGCCCTTGCCTGCAGGCGGCACGCCCGCTGGCGGCGCTGCCACTGCAGGTGGGCTCCCCTTTCGGGCGCCGATGCCTCCGCAGGCGGTGCTGTACCGCCGGGCGGCCGCCCCTGTGGGGGGGGTTTCGCCCGCGGGAGCAGCGCTGCCCTGCGGCGCCTCTGCCCGTGGGCTGCCAGCCCCGCCAGCAGAAAGCCTGCTGCAAGCAGACCGCCGGCCGGCTGCTGCAGGCACAGCGCTTGCGCATGCGCCGGCGCTGTGCTGCCTGGCTGCGGCTGCGGCTGCCGCTGCAGGTGGCTGCAGGCATGCAGATCGAGGGCAGGAACTGTTGCTACCCTTCCTCGCTTTTGCGTCAACGATTTTGACGTCAAAATTCTTCCTAAACACAATACACGTAGTTCAAAACCAATCATTCGCACGAACAACCTAGCTCTGATACCACTGTTGGGAAATCATTGGGGGCGACATCATATGCGCAGCGGAAGAACAAGAAAACAAAAATCCCCGATTCCCAAAAAGATGTTTGTCGTCGTGCGAAGATTGGTGCGCAAAAATCCACAAAACACAAAACTGCGTATAGAGATTGTGTTACCTAGGGAGATCGTATATCCCTGTTTCCTTGCAGATCCTTAGGAGAGGGTGAAGGAGGTCAAGTGTCCTCCTCTCTAGCGGTGATCCACACAGCAGGGTTGCGACGACGCTCCTCAAGACTCCAGGCCTACTCTGAGAGGGAGAGGGAGAGGAGAATAGGAAAGGCAAGCAAAGACTCTAGCCTATGAGGCTGTGAATCCCTCCTATTTATAGAGATCCCGTGTCAAACCCTAATGGGTCCTTCTCTAGTGGGTATTGGATCTGCATCCAATAAGACAAGGGCTCCGTCGGATATCTCATATCCGAACCTCTACTCATCGCAATGCCTACCATATGTGTGTGACCCTCTAGGCCCAATATCGAGCTGGCCGTGAGTCATACCTGTCAGAACTCCTTCTAACTCAATGAATTATTATCTCTGTAATAATTCACTCGACTCATCGACTACGGACGTACTAGGCCACTACGCCGTAGTCCCCAGACGATACAGGGGAATCCAATCCATTGGACCTGTCTGTCCTCAGTTACCATGTACCTATAGTCCCTCATCCATCTAATATCCCAGAGACCGTATATCGAGCATGGTGCTGTCAGACCCATACGGTTTCTACTCGAGTCTCGCTCTAATCGGATTCTCCCGGAGAACTCTTTCTCTCTCAACCCGAATGAACCTGGCCAGGGATTTGTCTGAGCAAGAACACATAGGATATTCCTCTCATGACGCCGAGAGTGGATGATCCTCTATTGACACTCAATAGCCCTCGTAAGGTCGACTACCACTCCCAATGACCAGTTGCACTAGATCTGGGGACAGCCAAACCTATAAGTCTGGTATCAAAGAGTGGAGCACTCATACAGGACATCCTTGGTGTCTCAAGTCTAAGGACCAGATACACCACTAGGACTACGGAATCGCTGTCTGACAATAAGGCATCATCAACCATCCAGCGTTCCGTAAGCGGATCAATCAGTGAACTCATTCTCCAATGAGCACCTGTACTGTATCTCTAGTGTCCCTACACGAGCAGCTATGAGACCAGCTGCATCCATCATATGGACGGGTATACAGCACACCAGTCTATCCGGTTATCACGATGTCCCTCTCGAGTAATTTATGACCGGGATTATTTAGGATATGTGTTTAAAGGTGAATCGATCTCATTATCGTGATCTCATCACGATCCGATTCCCATTGCACAAATCAAAGGACATCACAATATATATATGCATTTATGCAATAGTTATAAAGTGATATACGCCAAAATATAATAAGCAAAAAGATTATGTATCAAGTCACACGTGCCATCACTCACGTGATTGGCTTGCTGGGCACATATGACTAGCCGTATAGTAAACTACTTATCATATCTTTATAAGCTTTTTGATCAAAGCTTTCTCCACTTTTATCAATGTCTAACTTAGTGGAGGTACTCATAGGAGTATTGATAGCCTTTGAGCTATCTATATTAAACCATTTTAGCAAGTCTAATGCATATTTTTTTTGACTAAGTACCATTACGAAGTTATTTGATTTGTAAGCCTAAAAAGAAGGTTAGTTCCCCCATTAGTTACATTTCAAACTTTAGACTCATGCTTTTGGTAAACGATTCACATAAAGATTCATTTGTAGAGCCAAAAATAATGTCATTAACATAAATTTGAATAATAAAAAAATTATTTTTAAAATTTTGATAAACAATGTAGTATCGACCTTGCGTTTAGAAAAATTATTTTGAATAAAAAAAGAGCTAAGTCTCTTATACCAAGCCCTTGGGGCTTGTTTTAAACAATAGATAGCTTTAGTCAATTTACACATATGATTGGGGAACTTATTGTTAGGATCGGAGCGACACTAAGAGGGGGGGGTGAATTAGTGCAGCGGTGAAGTGCGATAAACTTTTCACGATTTAAACACTTTTCGAAAACTTCGTACGATAAAAGAAACGTTTTCGTTTAAAAACGTTTCGATTGCGTTTTAACTTGAAGAGATAAGTAAGACGGAGACAAAGCAGTATAGCATTAAAGTGCAAATGGTTTGCAGTAATATAAATGACAATAAGTAAATGTAAACCAGAGATTACGCCGATTTTATAGTGGTTCGGTCAAATGACCTACATCCACTTACGAGGCCCCTCTTCGATGAGGCTCCCACCTTCCACTAGCAAATCTCTTGAAAGAGAAGGGTAAATACCCCTCTTACAACTTTTACAAGCGGTTCACTCTCTTACAGATTTTCAGCAAGAAAGAAGGAGGTGAACACTAGCAAATTGAAAACAAGACTAGCAAAGACTCTTCTAAGACTTTTCTCTCAATCACTTGCTGCTCAAAAAGTTGTGTTCTCAGCTGAGACTTGAGGGGTATTTATAGGCCTCAAGAGGATTCAAATTTGGGCTCCAAAAATTTGAATTCTCTTATGTTCCCGATGTTGGCGGTGCCACCGCCCAGCCAAGCGGTGCCACCGCCCAGCGCTCGGGTGCTAGGCGGTGCAACCGCCTAGCCCAGGAGGTGTCACCGCCCAGCTCTCGGGTGCTGGGCGGTGCCACCGCCTAGGCCAATTCAGCTCACTGGTTGGGCTCCAAACTTGGCCCAAACCAGTCCGAACTCGGGCCCAATTGGCCCCTACTTGGGTTATAGGATTAACACCTAATCCTAACCCTAATTAACATGCTAACTACGAATTTAAAGACATTTTCTAAGCTATTACAAAGTCCGTAAGTCAAGACTTCTTCCGGCGAGCTTCCGGCGAACTTCCGACGGTCTTCCGATAAACTCTCGGAAACCATTCTGCGGACTCCCGGCAAGCTCCTAGACTTCACGATTTGATCTTGGCGAGTTCCAACGAGCTTCTTCGGTAAGCTCCGATCTTTCTCGGTGAGCTCCGCAAACTTCCAACGAACCTTCCGGCGAGCTTCCGAAAAACCCTTCGGCAAGCTCCCTACTCATTCTCGGCTAGTTCCAGCAGCATTCCCGATGAACCTTCGGACTTCCGTCGAACTCTCGAACTCCCAACGAATCCTTCGCGCTTGACTCCAGCACTTTGTTTTGCTTTATGTCTTCATCGTTATCGTAGTTAATCCTGCACATACAAACCAAAACTCAACTCCGATCTAGATAATTATTACAACGCGAATTGACATTCTGTTGCCCGGCACATCATTGGTTGGCACTTCGTCCGATTCTTCGGTGTATCTTTCTCTCTTGCGGCTTGTTGCCCAATCAGCGGTTGACCTCCGCAACGCCGATATCCTTGGCGCAATTCTGCTCTTGGCCCGATGCCCGACGTCCGAAGCCTTCTGCCATCCAATATCCTAACGTGATCTCTTCCGGCGCAACGTCAATTCCTCCTGCCTTAATTGTCTAATCCTGATCGAGTAGACCTGCATCACTCAAAATGCAGTTAAACATAAACATAATTATCAATTGGTTTCATCATCAAAATATGAGATTCAACACTTATCATTATCAAATCCGGGAGGTTGTTCAACATAAACTTCTCTGAAAATAAAGTCATTAAGAAAAGCACTTTTAACATCCATTTGAAACAACTTAAAATTATTACTACTAGCATAGGCAAGGAGCATCCTTATGGCTTCTAATCGTGCCATAGGAGCGAAGGTTTCTTTATAATCGATACAAACCTTTGGCCACTAATCTAGCCTTGTCTCTAACCACAATACCAAATTCATCTTGCTTATCTCTAAAGACCCATTTAGTTCTAATAACTAAATAGTCATTTGGCCTAGGAACAAGCTTCCACACCTCATTTCTCTCAAATTAATTTAACTCTTCTTGCATTGCGATGACCCTTGAATCATCTTTCAAGGCCTTATCAATTCATTTAGATTCAATTTGGTAGAGAAAAGTGACATTTGCACAAAACTTCTTAAGAGAGGAATGAGTTTGAACCCCTCTTGATGTGTCTCCTATGATTAGCTCCTTAGGGTGAGTATCTATATACTTCCATTCCTTGGGTAAGGATGTTTTAAAAGAAGATGCATCCAAGTTGCTATTTGGAGGAAGGGTTTCATTTAAATTCAAAGCATCAAAATCAACATCATCATCAAGTTCATTTTTCTTAACTTCGAAAAATTCATTAAAAACAAGACTCTTCTATAACCAAAGTTCTTTTGTTAAAAATATGAAAGACTAGTAATAAAGGAATAGCTAAGAAAAAATTCTTCATCGGATTTTGTATCAAATTTACCTAAGCCATCGTTTTCATTTAAGATAAAGCATTTACATTCGAAAACTTTAAAATATGAAACATTAGGTTTTTTATTATTCCACAACTCATAAAAAGTTTTGGAAAGTAATGGTCTTACTAGAACTCTATTCATGACATAGCATGCCGTATTTATGGCTTCGGCCCAAAAATATTTGGGTAGACTATGTTCATTTAACATTATTCTTACCATTTCTTGTAAGTTTTTATTTTTTCTTTCTACTACTCCATTTTGTTAAGGATTTTTTGGAGTAGAGAAGTTGTGGTTGTATCCATTAGATTCACAAAATTCTTGGAAATCATGGTTTTAAAATTCACTACCATTATCACTTCGAATTGATGAAATTATAAAACCTTTTTCATTTTGAACAAGTTTACAAAACTTAGAGAAATACCTAAAGTAATTACTTTTGTGTGCCAAAAAGTAAGTCCATTTGTATCTACTATAATCATCCACGATGATAAATGCATATTTGCTACCTCCTAGGCTTAATATAGTACTTGGTCTGAACAAGTCCATATGGATTAATTGCAATGGTTTAGAGGTGCTTATTTGGTTCTTTGGTTTGAAACTACCTTTTATTTATTTTCCTAGTTGACATGCATCACACACATTGTCTTTAACGAACTTAATGTGAGGAATTCCTCTTACAAGTTCTTTAGATGAGATTTGAGAGATTAGTTTCATGCTAGTAAGACCTAATCTCCTATGCCAAAGTCAAGCATCATCATTCAAAATAAAAAAACGCATATCATTACAAAGTTCATCAATGTTAATAGTGTATATATTATTTTATTTTAGGGCAATCATAGATATGTTTATGTGTGGTTTTTCAATAATGCAAGCATTGGATTCAAATCTAATGATGTATCTTTTATCACACAATTGACTAATGCTCAAAAGGTTATGCTTTAAGCCATCAACTAATAACACATCTTCAATAAAGAAGTTGGATTTGTTACCTATTATTCCTTTGCCAATGATTTTACCTTTGTTGTTGTCTCCGAAGGTGACATAAACTTCATCTAGGCTAGTGAGCTTAAAGAATTGAGATGGATCTCTGGTCATATGCCTTGAGCATCTACTATCAAAGTGCCATCTCTTGCTCCTAGTTTATTATGGTACATTTTTCTCATCTCTAATAGCCATAAGCGCATAGTGAGCAACTTGATCGATGTTGGTTGGCTCCTCTTCTTCGAATGCACTTGAGTTGTCCTAAGTTGCTTTGAGAGCCTTCTTCTTTGGTTGCTTCCTCTTTACTTGGGGACATTCACTCTTGAAGTGTCTTGGCTTCTTGCATTTATAGCATATCACTTGTTCTTTCTTAGGTTCAAATTTATTTCTAGTGTCATTTTTAAATTTATCTTTTTTTATGAATTTTATGAACTTTCTTGTTAATAGTACCAAATCATCATCAAAGTCCTCATCACTTGAATTTTTTTTCAAGTGGTCTTCTTAAGTTCTTGGTACCATATCCTTCCTGTTCTTTGAAAGGTTGTTCTCAATCTCTTCATGAGCATTACAAGTCATCTCATAGGTCATTAGTGACTTGATTAGTTCTTCGAGAGAAAATTTATTTAAACCTTTGGCCTCTTGAATAGCCATGAATTTAGGGTCCCAACTCTTTGGAAGGGATCTTAAAATTTTATTAACAAGTTCAAAATCCGAGAAACCTTTACCAAATCCTTTTAGACTATTGACGACATCCGTAAATCAGGTGTACATATCTCTAATGGTCTCACTCGGTTTCATCCAAAACAACTCATAAGTGTACTAAAAGATTAATTTTTGACTCATTTACTCTACGAGTGCCTTCATGAGTCACTTCGAGTATGTGCTAAATATCAAATGTTGTTTCACAAATCGACACTCGATTGAACTTGTTTTTATCTAATGCACAAAATAAGGCATTCATAGCCTTAGCATTTAATGTGAAAGTCTTCTTCTCCAACTTATTCCAATCATTTATTGGAAGAGAAGACTTTTGAAACCCATTTTCTACAACATTCCATAATTCGAAATCTATTGAAATTAGGAAGATCCTCATTCTAGTCTTTCAATATATGTAATCCGTCCCATTGAATATGGGTGGATGTGTAATTGAATGACCGTCTTGGTTGCTAGCAAATGTCATCTCTCTTGGGTTATAAACCAAATGGGAGTGAACCTTGCTCTGATACCAATTGTTAGGATCAAGAGCAGCACTAGGGGGGGTGGGGGTATGAATTAGTACAGCAGAAAACTTTCTCGATTAAACTCGATTCTAGAAAATATTCATTTCGATTCAATCCATTTTGGAGAGAAATTAAACTTGAAAGCTTTCCTAAAAGTGTAAAAAGAAGATTAAGGAAGTTTGCAGTATTGTAAATTGCACGAATGAAAAGCAAACCAGAATTTAGAGTGGTTCGATCATTGTGACCTACATCCACTTTCGGATTCCTCCTCCGTTAAGTTCATCAGCGTCCACTAATGACCTTCCTTTAATAGGTGAAGACTAACCACCTCTTTATAGTGCTTTCTCCTTTTTATGGGTTTAGGAGAGAACTCTTACAAGTCTCACAACTCTCTTGAATGATGTCAACACTTAGAAAGGTAGGAGGACTCTAGTACTTTTACAACACTTTAACACTTCAAAGACTCAAGATTATGCCAATATTTTCATTCCCTTTCATGCAGAAAAGGGTGAGGTTTTATAGGCCCCAATGGCTTCAAAATTGAAGCCTAAATGTGTCACATCCCCGAATTTCGGAGTAATAGCAGTACCACCATCATTACTAGGTGGTACCGCCGCCTGACACCTAACACTGGGTAGTACCACCACCTGACAAAGCTCGGAGACCAAGCTCTAGCAGTACCATCACCTGACAGAGGTGGTACCACCGCCGGTAGCATTAACTGCTAGTGGTACCACCACCCAGACCATTTGGGAGATTGGGTCTTCTATGCGGTGCCACTTCCGGCTATGATTTCAGGTGCTGAATGTTGAATCTCGTATTTTGATGATGAAACCACTTGATATATGTTTATGATTTAATCTACATTTTGAGTGATGTAGGATGCTTCGATCAGGATGAGACAATTAAAGTAAGAAAAATCATGTTGTGCCGGAGGAACATGTCAGAAGATTGGACGTCGGGTCGGTGGATCGGTCGATGTATCGACAGAAGGCTTCGAGCCGTGGACTCGGGCATTGGGCAAAGAAGAGCGGGTATTGTGCCAAGGATATCGGAGTTGCAGAGTCAACTATCAGATCGGGCAATAGGCCGTAGGAGAGGATGATGCGCCGAAGAATTGGACGAGGTGTCGATGGACCATTGACATGCCGGACAACTTGGTTAATTTCTTAGGATTAATTGTCTTGATCGAAGTTTTATTTTACATGTACATGATTAACTACGATGGAAGTAAGACATGCAGCAGGAGTTGCGCTAGAGTCAAGACTATGATCACGTTGGGAGTTCGAGAGTTCGACGGAAGTCCGGACGGTCGTTAGAGGTTCTATGGGAACAAATCTGAGAAGTCTAGGAGCTTGCCAAAAGAAGCTCGTCAGAACTCGCCAAGTGGATCGTCGCGAGTCCAGGAGTTTGCCGGACGTCTGTAGGAGCATCACCGAGGGTTCATCGAATGATCGATGGAAGTTCACCGGAAGCTCACCGGAAGAAGCGATTGATGCACCGGAGCAAGTTGTAGTAAATGCCTTAAGAAATATCGTAGTTAGTACAATGATTAAGTTAGAAATGGGAGGTGATCCCATTAACTTAATCTTGGGGCAATTGGGCCCTTGACAAGACCCAAATTGGGCTGAATAGATCAGCCCATTTGGACCAAGATTTCTTGGCCAACGGTGGCACCGCCTGGGTCGACGGTGACACTAGCCAAGGTTCAGTCTCCGAGCTAAGCTGGGTGGTGCAACCGCCCCTGACAGGCGGTGGAACCGCTTGAGCTCAGTCTCCGAGCTTTGCCAAGCGGTGCCATCGCCTTTGACAGGAGGTGGCACTGCCCAGAGGCTCAATCTCCGAGCTCGGCCAAACGGTGTAACCACTCCTGACAGGAGGTGGCACCGCCCAGAGGCTCAGTCTCCAAGCTCTACCAGGCGGTGTAACCGCCAGACACCGAAATTTCGGGAGATGATAGTTTTGAGCTCGGAATTCAAACTAGTTTGGGGCCTATAAATACCCCACCCTTTTAGCAATGAAAGGGCACCCCAAAAGGCACCGACATCTAGATCTTACTCTGTGATTTTTAGAGCTCAAAAGTGTTGTATGAGTTAAAAGTTCTCCTTCCTCTTTTCTTCCAAGTTTTGATCTGTCAAGAGAGGAAAAAAAATTCTATAAGGGTTGTCTCCTAAGCCCGTCAAAAGGAGTGAAACTGTAAAAGGGTGGTTGGCCTTCGCTTATTGAAGGAAGGCCTCTAGTGGACGTCGGTGACCTCATCGGAGGAGGAAGCCAAAAGTGGATGTAGGTCAAGATTGACCGAACCACTCTAAATCTCGGTTTGTATTTACTTTCTGTTCTCTATCTTAACTGCAACTACCTCCATAGCTTTACTTTAACTGCACTTCGCTTAATCTTGTTGAATCTCGGATTTTGATGATGAAGTCAATTGTCATTTGTTATCTAATCTATATGTTGAGATAAGTGTGTAGGATTAACTATGATGAAAGTAAGATATGCAGCAGGAGTTGCGCCGGAATCAAGACAATGATCACGTTGGGAGTTCGAGAGTTCGACGGAAGTTCGGACAGTCGTCGGAGGTTCTACGGGAACAAATCCGAGAAGTCCATGAGCTTGCCAAAGAAGCTCGTCGGAACTTGCCAAGTGGATCGTCGCAAGTCCAGGATTTTGCCGAAAGTCCGCAGGAGCATCACCGAGGGTTCATCGGATGATCGACGGAAGTTTGCCGAAAGCTCGCCGGAAGAAGCGATTGACGCACCGGAGCAAGTTGTAGTAAATGTCTTAGGAAATATCGTAGTTAGCACAATGATTAAGTTGGAAATGGGAGGTGATCCCATTAACTTAATCTTGGGGCAATTGGGCCCCGGAAAAACCCAAATTGAGCCGAATGGATCAACCCATTCGGACCCTGATTTCTGCTAGGCGGTTGAACCGCCCCAGCCAGGCGGTGGCACCGCCTGGGCTCAGTCTCCGAGCGAGACTGGGCGGTGCAACCGCCCCTGACAGGAGGTGGCACCGCTTGAGCTCGGTCTTCGAGCTCTGGCAGGAGGTGCAACCACCCCTGACAGGAGGTGGCACCGCCTAGAGGCTTAGTCTTCGAGCTCTGCCAGGCGGTGCAACCGCCTCAGTCTGGAGGTGCAACTACCAGATCCCGAAATTTCAGGAATTGACAGTTTTGAGCTTGAAATTCAAACTGGGTTGGGGCCTATAAATACCCCACCCTTTCAGCATTGAAAGAGCACCAAAAGACACACCGAAATCCTTATCTTATTCTGTGATTTTTAGAGCTCAAAATTGTTGTAAAGGCCAAAAGTTCATCTCCCTCTTTTCTTCCAAGTTCTGATCTTTAAAGAGAGGAGAGAAAATTCTATAAGGGTTGTCTCCTAAGCCCGTCAAAAGGAGTGAAACTATAAAAGGGTGGTTGGCCTTCGCCTATTGAAGGAAGGCCTCTAGTAGACGTCGGTGACCTCGTCGGTGGAGGAAGCAAAAAGTGAATGTAGGTCAAGATTGACCGAACTACTCTAAATCTCGGTTTGCATTTACTTTGAGCATCTTATCCTTACTACAAACCTCTTCAATAGCTTACTGCCTTCTGCACATTTACGATCGTGTTTCAAAGTTCAGTATTTTCCGAATCGGCGTTTAGACGTAAATCAGTTTTATCGTACGAACATCAAATTTCAGTTTGCGCTTACATTTTAACTTTCATCATAACTGCAAACTGTCTTCATAGATTTCCTTTAACTACATCTCGCTTGATTACAAGTTAAAGAGATTTACGAATCGGCTTTTCTACCGAAATCTCTTTTATCGTACGAACACCTTTTTAATCGTCGAAAATTTTCCGCTGCACTAATTCACCCCCCCCCCCCCCCTCTTAGTGCTTTTGATCCTAACAATTGGTATCAGAGCGGGGTTAACTCTCAAATGGATTAAAACCCAAGAGAGATGGCATACGCCGGAAACCAAGAGGGCCATTCTATTATACGTCCACTCATGTTCAATGGGACGGACTACACTTATTGGAAGACCCGAATGAGGATCTTTCTTATTTTTATGGATTTTGAACTTTGGAATCTTGTCGAAAATGGATTTTCGAAGTCTTCTCTTCCAATGATCGATTGGAATGAATTGGAGAAGAAGGCTTTTGCTCTTAATGCAAAGGCTATGAATGCCTTATTTTGTGCGCTTGATAAAAACGAGTTCAACCGTGTTTCGGTTTGTGAAACCGCATTTGATATTTGGCACACACTCGAAGTGACTCACGAAGGCACAAGTAGAGTGAAAGAGTCAAAAATCAATCTTTTGATACATTCTTTCGAACTTTTCCGGATGAAACCGAGTGAGACTATTGGCGACATGTTTACCCGTTTCACGGATATCGTCAACGGTCTAAAAGGACTCGGAAAAAGTTTTTCGAATTTTGAGCTCGTAAATAAGATTCTAAGATCCCTTCCTAAGAGTTGGGATCCTAAAGTCACTGCTATTCAAGAGGCGAAAGATCTAAACAACTTCCCTCTTGAAGAACTAATCGGGTCATTAATGACCTACGAGATGACTTGCAAAGCTCATGAAGAGCAAGAAGACATCCTTCCAAAGAACAGGAAGGATATGGCACTTAGAACTTCAGAAGACCACTTGAGAGAAAACTCAAGTGATGAGGACTGTGACGATGACATGGCACTTCTAACAAGAAAATTTAAAAAATTCATTAAAAGAAACAAGTTTAAGAATGAAATAAAAAATAAATTTGAACCCAAGAAGGACCAAGTTATTTGCTATGAGTGCAAAAATTCGGGACACTACAAGAGTGATTGTCCCCAAGTCAAAAATAGAATATCAAAGAAGAAGGCGCTCAAAGCAACATGGGATGACTCGAGCGCGTCCGAAGAAGAGGAGTCCAACACCGAGCAAGTTGCTCATTACGCCTTAATGGCCATCGGGGAGGAGGTAACGAATTTAATAGATGCATATTTATCATTTGACGAATTATTAAATGCCTTCCATGACTTATTTGATGAATGCAAGATTATTAGTAGAAAATACAATTTGCTAAAAAAGGAGCATGATGGTCTTACTTGTAATTTTGATAAGTTAAAAACTGAATATTATGATAGTTTAGGTTCATGCATAAAATGCCATGATCTAGAAACTTTCCAAAAGGAAAACTTGCTACTTAAAGACACCTTGAAGAAATTCGAGGTTAGTAGCAAGTCTTTGAACATGATCCTTGCAAACAAGGGTCACGTTCCCAAAAGAAGTGGAATCGGATTTGTGAGAAGTCCTCACCAAAATCCAACCACCTTCATAAAAGGCCCCATCTTACATGTTCGACACCAAAGCAAATGTAACTTTTGTTGCAAACTTGGACACAAAATGCATTATTGTCCATTCAAGAAAATTAGTCCGAATAAATTAATTTGGGTTCCTAAAGGAACCATGATAAATTCTATGCAACATGATAAATAATGTAGATCTATTTTTGAGGCACCCAAAAGCAAATGGGTACCTAAAGATCATCCTTTCTTGTAGAAACCTATACCATCGCAAGCTAGGAGCAAGAGATGGTACCTTGATAGTTGATGCTCAAGGCATATGACCGGAGATCCATCTCAATTCTCTAAGCTCACTAGCATAGACGAAGGCTATGTCACCTTCGGAGACAACAACAAGGATAAAATCATTGGCAAAGGAACCATAGGTAACAAATCCAACTTCTTTATTGAAGATGTTTTGTTAGTTGATGGTTTAAAACATAACCTCTTGAGCATTAGTCAATTATGTGATAAAGGATATATTGTCAGATTCGAATCTAATGCTTGCATCATTGATAAACCACACAAAAACACGTCTATGATTGCATTAAAACAAAATAACGTATACACTATTGACATCAATGATTTGTGTAATGAAATGTGTTTTTCGGTTTTGAATGAGGATGCTTGGCTATGGTATAGAAGATTAGGTCATGCTAGCATGAAACTAATCACTCAAATATCATCTAAAGAACTTGTAAGAGGAATTCCTCATATCAAGTTCATCAAAGATAATGTATGTGATGCTTGCCAATTAGGTAAACAAATTAAGGGTAGTTTCAAATCTAAGAATCAAATAAGCACCTCTAGGCCCTTACAATTGATCCATATGGACTTGTTTGGACCAATCTCTACATCAAGCCTAGGAGGTAGCAAATACGCCTTCGTCATTGTGGATGACTATAGTAGATACACATGGACTTACTTCTTAAAACAGAAAAATGAATGCTTTAGATATTTTACCAAATTTTGTAAACTTGTTCAAAATGAGAAGGGTTCTATGATTTTGTCAATTAGAAGTGATCACGGTGGTGAATTTCAAAACCATGATTTCCAAGAATTTTGTGTACTCAATGGATACAACCATAATTTCTCTACTCCTAGAAATCTTCAACAAAATGGAGTAGTAGAAAGAAAAAATCGAAATTTACAAGAAATGACAAGAACCATGTTGAATGAACATAGTCTACCCAAATATTTTTGGGCCAAAGTTGTAAACACTGCATGCTATATTTTGAATAGAGTTCTAGGAAGACCCCTACTCACCAAAACTCCCTATGAGTTATGGAACAACAAAAAACCCAATGTTTCATATTTTAAAGTCTTTGGGTGTAAGTGTTTTATCTTGAATGAAAAATATAACTTAAGAAAATTTGATGCTAAATCCGATGAAGGAATCTTTCTTTGTTATTCTTTGGTTTCTAAAGCTTTTCGTATCTTCAATAAAAGAACTTTAATTATTGAAGAATCCATTCATGTTATTTTTAATGAGATTTCCGAAATCAGGAAAAACGATTTTGATGATGATGTTAATTTTGATTCCTTGAATTTAAATGAAACCCCGTCTCCAACTAGCAACTTGGATGCATCCACTTCCAAAACATCCTTACCCAAGGATTGGAAGTATGTAGATGCTCATCCTAAGGAGATAATCTTAGGAGACACATCAAAGGGGGTTCAAACACGTTCTTCTCTTAAAAATTTTGGTGCCAACGTCGCTTTTCTCTCCCAAATTGAACCCAAATGTGTTGACGAAGCCATGAAAGATGATTCATGGATTATCGCAATGCAAGATGAATTAAATCAATTTAAAAGAAATGAGGTGCGGAAGCTTGATCCTAGGCCAACTGACCATTTAGTTATTGGTACTAAATGGGTTTTTAGAAACAAGCAAGATGAATATGGTATCGTGGTTAGAAACAAGGCTAGAATAGTGGCCAAAGGTTTCAACCAAGAAGAAGGCTTCGATTACGAAGAAACCTTCGCTCCTGTGGCTCGATTAGAAGCCATAAGGATGCTCCTTACCTACGCTAGTAGTAATAATTTTAAGTTGTTTCAAATGGATGTTAAAAGCACTTTTCTTAATGGCTTTATTTCTGAAGAAGTCTATGTTGAACAACCTCCTAGATTTGAAAATAATAGCCTCCCTAATCATGTGTTTAGATTAACTAAAGCTCTCTATGGTTTAAAACAAGCTCCGAGGGCTTGGTATGAGAGACTTAGTTCTTTTCTTATTGAAAATAATTTCACAAATGGCAAGGTTGATACTACATTGTTCATCAAGAATTTTGAAAATAATTTTCTCATTGTTCAGATTTATGTTGATGATATTATCTTTGGTTCTATGAATGAATCTCTTTGTGAATCTTTTGCTAAAACTATGAGTCTTGAATTCGAAATGAGTTTAATGGGAGAATTAACATTCTTCTTAGGCTTACAAATCAAATAACTAAGCAATGGCATCTTTATTAGTCAAACTAAATATGCTATGAATTTGCTAAAGAGGTTTAATATGAATAGCTCAAAAGCTATTAACACTCCTATGAGCACCTCCACTAAGTTAGAAATTGATGAAAGTGGAGTAAGCTTCGATAAAAAAACTTATCGGGGCATGATAGGAAGTTTACTTTACCTCACTACAACTAGACCAGATATCATGTTCAGTGTAGGACTTTGTGCTAGATTTCAATCAAACCCTAAGATATCTCATCTCAAAGCAGTTAAAAGAATACTTAGATATCTTAATGATACCACAAATCTAGGATTATGGTACCTAAAATCAGAGAATCTTGAGTTAATTGCTTATGCTGTTGCGGACTTTGTTGGCTGTAGACTAGATAGAAAAAGCACATCAGGAACATGTCAATTTTTAGGACATGCCCTTGTTTCCTGGTCATCTAAGAACCAAAACTCGGTTGCACTATCAATAACCGAAGCTGAATATATTATAGTAAGTGCATGATATGCACAAGTTGTATGGATGAAAACACCTTAGAAGATTATAAAGTTCATCTTAAAAATATTCCCATTAAATGTGATAACACAAGTGCAATATGCTTAACAAAGAATCCTATACAACACTCAAGAACAAAACATATTGATATTAGACATCACTTTATACGAGATCATGTTACTAATCATGATGTAATCATAGAGTTCATTGATACTAAACATCAACTAGCTGATATTTTTACAAAACCTCTAAGTGAAGAATAATTTGATTTCATAAGAAGAGAATTAGGAATGTTGATGTGTCTGAATACATAAACTAGTTAAAATTATTTTTCAGACTTTATTGAATGATCAAATCACTTGATTGCCATTACATGCCTAAATAACATGTTGGAAATTATGTGTTGAATACAAAAATTTCCATAACAATAAGCATGTTTTGTCTTCATGATTGTATTTGAAAATCTATAGCATAGTCTTGTCCGACTGCATGAAAGTGTTAATTTCATTTTCGGATTCGCTTAACAATTGATATCCTAACAATCGGATTTTCTCATACACTTATTATATGAAAAATATTTTTCTGAAATGAAATGATTCCTACTTATAAATTCCATCTTGAAATATGGATGATAGTGTTTTTACTTGCAAAGATTTGTTTCACATACATATCTTGATCCTTGTAAAAATGAAGCATGATTTAATCTCTCATCGATTTTAACGTCACTTAAAGTAAACTCACAAATAGCCTTCCTCCTTCATGCAAAAAGATTATAACAAATAAAAAGGAAGAAGTATTCAAAGCGATCTACATATCATGCTTTCCTTTATATGCTTGTATAATTGATTTCCTATCACTCACTATTGGAAAATAACATAAACCTAGTAAAGGCATGAATAATTATCACGCTTATGATCAAAATTTGCTTATATTATTCTCTTGGTATCACAATTACCACACTTTTTGTTGATGACAAAGGGAGAGAAATATATGAGTATTAATGCTATGCTTGCATCACCAAGAGATATATGAATATATGCTATGATTGCTATAATTTGCATTATGCCTTGTTTGTATCGTGTCAAGATATCAAACAAAAAACTTGCATCGTAATTTTACGTATTGATATCTTACCATGTGATGAAATGCAATAATTGCTAAAACATTTGAAATGTGTGCATCATGTAATGATATCAAAATCTTACTTCGCAGTTTTACATGTTGATATCTTACAATATGATGAATTGCTACTATTACCATCATTCAAACTTGTAAAATTTGAAAATTAATGTCAAGCCTTGACATCATCTTCAGAGAGAAACGTCATGATGGGAATCATGATGGGAGTATTGATAAGTTTAAATGATTTTAACTTATCAATATGTCTCTTGAATTCAAGAATGACTTATCTCAATTATGGCATATAGATAGGGGGAGTTAAGGTTAACTCCATTATCAATTGATTGTCATCATCAAAAAGGGGGAGATTGTTGAATCTCGGATTTTGATGTTGAAGTCAATTGTCATTTGTTATCTAATCTATATGTTGAGATAAGTGTGCAGGATTAACTACGATGAAAGTAAGATATGCAGTAGGAGTTGCACCGGAATCAAGACAATGATCACGTTGGGAGTTCGAGAGTTCGACGGATGTTCGGACAGTCGTCGGAGGTTCTGCGGAAACAAATCTGAGAAGTCCATGAGCTTGCCAAAGAAGCTCGTCGGAACTCGCCAAGTGGATCGTTGCAAGTCCAGGAGTTTGCCGAAAGTCCGTAGGAGCATCACCGAGGGTTCATCGGATGATCGGGATGATCGACGGAAGTTCGCCGGAAGCTCGCCGGAAGAAGCGATTGACGCACCAGAGCAAGTTGCAGTAAATGTCTTAGGAAATATAGTAGTTAGCACAATGAATAAGTTGGAAATGGGAGGTGATCCCATTAACTTAATCTTGGGGCAATTGGGCCCCTAAAAACCCAAATTGGGCCGAATGGATCAACCCATTCAGACCCTGATTTCTGCCAAGCGGTCGAACTACCCCAACCAGGCGGTGGCACCACCTAGGCTCAATCTCCGAGCGAGACTAGGTGGTGCAACCACCCCTGACAGGAGGTGGCACCGCCTGAGCTCGGTCTTCGAGCTCTGGCAGGAGGTGCAACCGCCCCTAACAAGAGGTGGCACCGCCTAGAGGCTCAGTCTTCGAGCTCTGCCAGGCGGTGCAACCGCCAGATCCCGGAATTCCGGGAATTGATAGTTTTGAGCTTGAAATTCAAATTGGGTTAGGGCCTATAAATACCCCACCCTTTCAGCACTGAAAGAGCACCAAAAAATACACCGAAATCCTGATCTTATTCTGTGATTTTTAGAGCTCGAAATTGTTGTAAAGGCCAAAAGTTCTTCTCCCTCTTTTCTTCCAAGTTCTGATCTTTAAAGAGAGGAGAGAAAATTCTATAAGGGTTGTCTCCTAAGCCCGTCAAAAGGAGTGAAACTGTAAAAGGGTGGTTGGCCTTCGCCTATTGAAGGAAGGCCTCTAGTAGACGTCGGTGACCTCGTCGGTGGAGGAAGCCAAAAGTGGATGTAGGTCAAGATTGACCGAACCACTCTAAATCTTGGTTTGCATTTACTTTGAGCATCTTATCCTTACTGCAAACCTCCTCAAAAGCTTACTGCCTTCTGCACATTTATGATCGTGTTTCAAAGTTCAGTATTTTCCGAATCGGTGTTTAGACGTAAATCAGTTTTATCGTACGAACATCATATTTCAGTTTGCGCTTACATTTGAACTTTCTTCTTAACTTCAAACTGCCTTCATAGATTTCTTTTAACTACATCTCGCTTGATTACAAGTTAAAGAGATTTACGAATCGGCTTTTCTACCGAATTCTCTTTTATTGTACGAACACCTTTTTAATCGTCGAAAGTTTTCTGCTGCACTAATTCACCCCCCCCCTCTTATTACTCTTGATCCTAACAAATCTAAGTTAAAGCAACTTCCGAATCGGCTTTCATACCGAAATCGCTTTTATCGTACGAACATCATATTTCGGTTTGCAATTACATTCTATTCTCTATCTTAACTGCAAATTGCCTCTATATCTTTACTTTAATTGCATCTCACTTGATCACAAGTTAAAGTAATTTCTGAATCGGCTTTCGTACCGAAATCCTTTTTATCGTACGAACGTCATTTTAAATCGTCGAAAGTTTTCTACTGCACTAATTCACACACCCCCCCCCCCTCCCCTCTTACCGCTCTTGATCCTAACAATTGGTATCAGAGCCCGGTATTTCTCATTTCGGATTTACACCCGAGAGAAATGACTTCATGGCTTTCAAGAGGGCTTATCGGTTGTTCGTCCACCGTTGTTTAACGGATTGGACTACACTTATTGGAAAACTCGAATGAGAGTTTTCTTGATTTCTATGAATTTAGATTTATGGAATATTATTGAAAATGGTTTTCAACTTCCCTCTAAACCAATGAATGAATGGTCAGATTTGGAGAAGAAGTATTTTTCTTTAAACGCAAAGGCTATGAATGCCTTATTTTGCGTTTTGGACAAAAATGAGTTCAATCGAACTTCTACATGCGAAACGGCTTTTGATATTTGGCAAACACTTGAAATCAGGCACGAGGGAACTAGTAGAGTCAAAGACTCGAAAGTTAACATTTTATTGCATGATTTTGAGATTTTTCGAATGCAACTAAGTGAGACTATAGGTGACATGTACACCCGTTTCACGGATGTTGTCAATAATCTAATAGTTCTTGGTAAATCTTTTTCGAATTTTGATCTCGTAAGCAAGATCTTAAGATCCCTTCCAAAAAGGTGGGATCCTAAAATAACCATAATACAAGAGATAAAAAATTTAAATAATTTTTCATTAAAAGAATTAATCGGGTCATTAATGACCTATGAAATGACACTTTTGAAACATTTTGAACCCGATGAGCACTTGAACCACCTTCCAAAGAATAGGAAGGATTTGGAACTTCAGACAAATGAATACCACTTGAGCGATGACTCAAGTGATGAGGACAATGATGAACTTGAACTTCGAACACTAAATCTTAATAAATTTATTAAATAAAAATCTAAAATAAATAATGAACTTGAATGAAGGAAGAGGCCAAAGAAGAGGAAGGCAACCAAGGATGAATCAAGAACTTCCAAAGGTGAAACGGCGAATTGGGATTTGACAGGCTTTGACTACAAGGTAAGTAACTCAACTCTCTTGAATTATTTTGAAATTATTTGAAGTTTTTCATGAGTGCTTAATTTAGATAGTAGGAATAGGAAATAAAAAATTATTTTTCAAAAATTATATCATGTTTTTCTTTTTAGCATCTTTGAAAAATAAAAAATTTGATCATGAAAAGTATATTGCTAAGGTTTCATGTATGTTATGTTTTGAAATGTTGAATGATGTATGCAACATTAGGGATGATAATTATATGATATGTGATAATGCTTAGGATTAATCCATGCATGTGTATCTTGATGATTTTATGTCATGCATGAGTTTCTGAAGAAAATGTTGATTTGAAACTCTCATTTTACATTGATATGTTTTTGGTCTAATCGTTTTTATCACGAATTAAGATGACATTCTCATGACATATTAAGATGACATAGTGCATGTACATCTATATATGAATTTCTTGATAGTCTTTTGATGATAGATGTGATATCATGATGTGTTTTGATGGCTTCATGACGAAACTTATGTTTCGATTTTAAATGATGATACATGTTTTCACAAAAGACTTAAATACCCACACATGAAATTAATTGTATGAAATGGAAATGAATTTTCTATCCTATTGAGATTAATGAATTTATTTTACCAATCTTGTGAATGTAATGAAAATAAACATGATGAATATTTTGAAAATAAATGAGTGTATCATGCATTTGGTCTTAATGAACATACTGCTTGAAATCATACTTGAGGATGAATATCAAGATATTAAAAGGATGTTATCATGGAATCATGCTTGATGGTTTGTTTTTTACCTTTCCGTCTTAAATGTTGACACTTGTTTTATTAAAGGTAAAGGCATGCTTATAAGAAGCAAATCACATGAATAGAAATTTATAAAAACGAAATGTGATCCTCTATCTTATCGTCTTTTCAATAAATCTATGCTTATTATGTATGAATTTATTGAATGTGACTTTGATGATGATTTCGGATTTCACAAATGCTTGATTCATACTTATGACATGAGACACATTTTAAATATGAATCATGTTCAATGCTTCAATCATGTTGCATCTCCCTTAATTCATTTTGTTCTCCTAGATTTATTTACCAAGGAGGAGAACCTTTCGAATGAATGAAATGATACAAATGAATCACTTATCGATATATCTTTTTGAAATATCTTTTTAATATGATGTTGATAATTTGAGATGCCTGTTGGAATTCATGACATGAGATAATTGAATCATTGACTTACTCTTTATATGGCTTGAATATAGATGTTTAAAATCTTGCTTGATGAGTTGTTGCATAAGATTTTGCCTTTACGTCTTGAACTTTCATGCTTATCTTGATTTGGCATATAAAGACTAAGGCATGCTTAGATGAAAAAGAATCACTTAAAAAATGCCTTTCCCATCTAATCGAGATTAATGATTTCATAATATTTTGTGAATCTCGAAATTGATTTTGATGACTTGATTATGAGTTTCAAGTTGATGATTTGACTTGAATGAGTTTTATCTAAATCATAATCTTGATCTTACAAAATTAGAATCACAAATAATATCTTTTGGTATTCATGAATTGATACTCACAATATGAAAGTATTGGTATTTATGACTAGAATTTGATTGAAACATTGCAAGCTTAAATTAATCATTCTCCTATGTTTCAAAAATTCTTTAAATGCCTTATATGATGATTGAAAATTAATTTACTTTATGATGAATCACAAATCATGACTTGATCTATGATATTGATATATTTTAATCATGATCCATGGTTGTATAATTCTTTTGCTCTATTAAAAAGATTTGTCAAATGAATCATGTCCTTATTGAATTTTCTTGATATCATGACATGATTTTGTAATATGGCTTGTATAATGATTAAATTTTGTAGCCATTGATTTCTCCATTCTTTTCGATAATGAGAAAGGGGGAGTTAGTTTACTACCCTACATGTTTCAAAGGAAGAAAAATTTGCTAGCTCGATCATTTCATTGAAAGAACTTGCTATCATGAACAATACCAATGAATTGTAAATCTTGCAAAATAAAGAGAAGCAAATAATTGCTATCTCGAAAGAAGCAAAAAATGCAAAAACTTGCAATATAATTGCTCTTGCCATGCTTTGTATCAAAAATAGGTTGATATCCTTAAAAGCATCGCATTAAATTTTTTAGTGCATCGCAATGTATCACATGTATCGTAAATTGAAATTTTTGAGACTATTATCATATCATGTTTAACAATTGATGTCTTTCATGACATGATTTCTTTGCATTATTATCTTGTATATATCATGTGATGATTGAAATATTGATTGATGCAAATTCATAGTTTATGAAAAGTCTAAATCACTGGTTCCTCTCATTCTTTTCGGCAATGACATAGGGGGAGAAAGATTGCTAGCTCAAGGCAAATACTGGCTAGCTTGTACTCTTCCATTCTTTTTGACAAAAACAAAGGGGAGAAAGCTTTTGCTAGTCAGAACATGCAAAGAAAAGCAAAGTGCAATCTTGCACAAGAAGCAAGTGTTGAATTGCCATGATTGAACTTAAGAATCTTGCTATGCTTTTGTGCTTATATGTTATGAAAAGCTAGCTTGTATGTAGTAAAACTTGCATATCGTAAAAATTGCTAGCTTGTAGTCTAAAGAGAGGCAAACAGTTGCTATCTCAAGAAAAGCTAAACATGCTAAACTTGCACTTTGCAACAGAAGCAAAATTGCGAGCTCAAACATTGCAAAGGAAGCAAAAATTTGCTAGCTTGCAACTTGCATATTTCAAGAAGCAAGAGTTGCCTTCTTGAACATCTCTAATTTGCTAGCTTGCATGATGTAGAAGTTGCTATCTCAAAAGAAGCAAAAGTGCTATCTTGTATGTTGTAAAACTTGCATATCTAAAACTTGATAGCTTGAATGTTCTAAGCATGATGTAACACTTGCTAAATTTTCTAGCTTCAAAACTGCATGATAATAAAACCTGATATTATGTTTTTCATGCAATGAGTTGAACTTATATCACAAACACAAGAATAGTTGTACTTCTCCTTTTTGATGATGATAAAAGGGGAGAAGTATGTTGATGACATGACATGTTATGCATAAGTTTATGATGACATGTTGCTTGGATTTTTGAATCCCAGAGATTCAATCAATATGGCATATTGATAGGGGGAGTTTGTTTAAACTCCGGGAGTTAAGGTTAACTCCATCATCAAGTGGTTGTCATCATCAAAAAGGGAGAGATTGTTGAATCTTATATTTTGATGATGAAACCACTTGATATATGTTTATGATTTAATCTGTGTTTGGAGTGACGCAGGATGCTTCGATCAGGATGAGATAATTAAACTAGGAAAAATCATGTTGTGTCGGAGGAATATGTCAGAAGATTGGACGTTGGGCCGGTGGATCGGTCGACGTATCGACAGAAGGCTTCGGGCCGTGGACTCGAGCATCGGGCCAAGAAGAGCGGGTATCGTGCCAAGGATATCGAAGTTGCGGAGTCAACTGTCCGATCGGGCAATAGGCTGCAGGAGAGGATGATGCACCGAAGAATTGGACGAGGCGTCGATGGACCATTGACATGCCGGACAACTTGGTTAATTGCTTAGGATTAATTGTCTCGATCAAAGTTTTGTTTTACATGTGTAGGATTAACTACGATGGAAGTAAGACATGCAGCAGGAGTTGCGCTAGAGACAAGACTATGATCACGTTGGGAGTTCAAGAGTTCGACGGAAGTCCGGACAGTCGTCGGAGGTTCTATGGGAACAAATCCAAGAAGTCCAGGAGCGTACCAAAAGAAGCTCGTCGGAACTTGCCAAGTGGATTGTCGCAAATCCAGGAGTTTGCCGGACGTTCGTAGGAGCATCACTGAGGGTTCATCGGATGATCGATGGAAGTTCGTCGGAAGCTCGATGGAAGAAGCGATTGACGCACCGGAGCAAGTTGCAGTAAATGTCTTAAGAAATATCGTAGTTAGCACGATGATTAAGTTAGAAATGGGAAGTGATCCCATTAACTTAATCTTGGGGCAATTGGGCCCTTGACAAGACCCAATTTGGGCCGAATGAATTAGCCCATTCAGACCCAGATTTCTTGGCCAGCAGTGGCACCACCCAAGGCTCAATCTCCGAACTAGGCTGGGCAGTGCAACCGCCCCTAATAGGCGGTGGAACCGCCTGAGCTCGGTTTCCGAGCTCAGCCAAGCGGCGCAACTGCCCCTGACAGGAGGTGGCACCGCCCAAAGGCTCAGTCTTCAAGGTCTGCCAAGCGGTGCAACCGCCCCTGACAGGAGGTGGCACCGTCTAGAGGCTTAGTCTCCGAGCTTTGCCCGATGGTGCAATCGCCCCAATCAGGCGGTGCAACCGCCAAACCCTTGGAATTTTAGGAGGTGACAGTTTTGAGCTCGAAATTCAAACTGGTTTGGGGCCTATAAATACCTCGCCCTTTAAGCAATAAAAGGGCACCCCAAAAAGCACCGACATCGTGATCTTACTTTGTGATTTTTAGAGCTCCAAAGTGTTGTATGAGTTAAAAGTTCTCCTTCCTCTTTTCTTCTAAGTTTTGATCTATCAAGAGAGGAAAGAAAATTCTGTATGGGTTGTCTCCTAAGCCTGTCAAAAGGAGTGAAACTATAAAAGGGTAGTTGGCCTTCGCCTATTGAAGGAAGGCCTCTAGTGGACATCGGTGACCTCATCGGAGGAGGAAGCCAAAAGTGGATGTAGGTCAAGATTGACTGAACCACTCTAAATCTCAGTTTGCATTTACTTTTTATTCTCTATCTTAACTGCAAACTACCTCCATAGCTTTACTTTAACTGCACTTCGCCTAATCTAAGTTAAAGCAACTTTCGAATCGGCTTTCATACCGAAATCGCTTTTATCGTACGAACATCGTATTTCGGTTTGCAATTACATTTTGTTCTATATCTTAACTGTAAACTGCCTCTATATCTTTACTTTAACTACATCTCACTTGATCACAAGTTAAAGTGATTTCCGAATCGGCTTTCTTACCGAAATCATTTTTATCGTACGAACGTCGTTTTAAATCGTTAAAAGTTTTCCACTGCACTAATTCACCCCCCCCCCATCCCCCTCCCCCTCCCTCTTAGTGCTCTTGATCCTAACACTGAATAGGCTATTCAATCCAGCCCAATTCAGCCCTATTAAGGGCCTAATTGGCCCCTAACTTAAGTTAGTGGGATTACCTCCCAATCCTAACTTAATTTTCGATCTAACTATAATTATTAAGACATAATCAAAGCACTCTTGTTCCGGTATGTCAATGGCTCTTCCGGCAATCTTCTGGCGAACATCCGATGAACTCCCGACAATGTTCCAGCAGACTCCCGGCAACCTCTCGGACTTTACGATGAACTTTTTGGTGAGTTCCGATAAGCTTTTTTTGGCAAGCTCTTGGACTTCTCGGTTGATTCCGGTAGAACTTCCGACGAACGTCTAGACTTCCGATGAACTCTCGAACTCCTAACGAAGTCTCGATCTTGACTCTGGCACAACACTTGCTTTATATCTTACTGTTATCATAGTTAATCCTGCACACTTTTCTCAATATATAGATTAGATCAAACAATTTACAATTGATTTCATCATCAAAATCCGAGACTCAACACTTCCTGCTTTTAATTCTCTGCATTACTCAAAATGCAGATCAGATAAACACTATCAATTGGTTTCATCATCAAAATCCAAGATTCAATAATCTCTCCTTTTTTATGATGACAACCAATTGATAATGGAGTTAACTTTAACTCCTTCTATCAATATGCCATATTGATATAACCTTGAATTTAAATTTAATTCAAGTCAAAGCAAATTTTATTCATGAATATTTGTAACACATTGTATGCATATCATTGCATTGCATGCATCATCATAAATATTTTAAATCATCATGGTATCAAAATATTAAAGTATATTACATCATACCATGTATGATTCTCATATCATCATATCTTCTTCCCCTTTATCATCAACAAAAAGGATAAGTGCAACTATCAAGTTTTAGAAAAATATAAAAGCTTAGCTATTTAGTAAATTTTTTATTACTTTAGAATATTCAAGCTAGTGAGTTTCTTTCTTCTCTTTTGAGAAGTGCAAGATAGCTTGTTTTTGCATTTTCTTGAAGTGTGCAAGCTGGCAAGTTTTTCTTCCTTTTGCAATGTGCAAGTTTCTAAATTTCGCATCTTCAGCTAGCAATTTTTAAAATATACAAGATAGCATGATTTTGCATCTTCTTGAATGTGTAACTTAGCAAACATTGCTTCTCTTGATATTTGGAAGATAGCACTTTTTGCTTCTCTTTTGAGATGTGTACACTAGCAATTCTTTCTCCCCCTTTGTCATTGGCAAAAAGAGGGGAATAATAATACAATAGTATAATTCAATTTCCTTTACATCAATTTTCAAATCATCATATAAAGGATAACAAGAAAGTTTGGTGATGAGATATACTTGCATATTAAAAATCGTATCATGAAAGATAAGATCATATGAATGCCAAATGACATGATTCATTTCGATAAATAATCTCTTTAATAAAATGTAAGAAATCATTCGAGAATAAAAAGTGAGGCGTCTTGATTCATATAAAGAAACTATCAAGTTTTGATTCTAAGAATTCAAGATCAATCATGATATAGATAAAACTCATTCAAATCATCAAAATTACTTTGAAGAGATTCAAAATGACATACATAGATTTATCATTTTCTTGTTGAGATAAAAAAAGATAAGATAGAGATAGAGAAATTTTTATAATGTATTCTGTTTTTCGTTGTTTCAATTTATATGATTGATTTCATACAAGCATGCCCAAGTTTTTTTATGTCAAATAAAAATATGCATCAACGTTTAACATTGAAAAAGAACTTTCATTATAGCAAAGATCACAAAAATCATCATGCATAATTTTGAAATATAAACTCATTAAGCATGCTTTTAAATCACTATGCATCGTTAAATCATCAAGATATGATTTCATTAAACATAGAGTATTTTTAATTAAAATCAAAATAAAAAAGCAATACAGAAATCATCAAGATACACATTATTGCTTCTTAAAACATATACAGAATTAATCTTATTAGGTGTACAAGCATTAGATTTAAATCTATTATTTTATTCCTTTATCATAAAACATACAATTGTCATGATCATTATTTTTAAATAACTAGAAAAAGAAGCATGATATATTTTTTTATAATTTTTTATTTTTCAAAAACACTAGAAAGCAAAGCATGATCCCCTTTTATTTAATTTTTACTAACTAATTTAAAAACAACTCATGAAAAGAATCAAGTAATTTCAAAATAAACTAAGAGGGTTTTGGGTGAGTCATTTACCTCATCGTCGAGAGCCATTAAGGCAAAGTTTGCCACCTTGCCTTTGTTGGTTTGTTCTTTATCTTCGGATGAACTTGATTCATCCCAAGGTACCTTTAGTATTTTCTTCTTCTTTTGTAGCTTCTTCTTTTTAAGTTCATTTTTACTTTTTGATTCTTGTTTTAAGAATTTTTTAAGCTTTATTGTAAGAAGTTCAAGGTCATCATCATCATCATTTGAGTCATCACTCAAGTGGTATTCTATTGTTCGAAGTGTCAAATCTTTCATATTCTTTGGAAGGTGGTTCTCACATTTATCATGTTCAACATAAGTCATTTCATAGGTCATCAAAGACCTGATAAGTTCTTCAAGTGAAAAATAGTTCAAACCCTTGGCCTCTTGAATAATCGTTACTTTAGGGTCCCAACTCTTTGGAAGGAATCTCAATATTTTGTTAATGAGTTCAAAGTTAGAAAAACTTTTACCAAATACTTTTAGACCATTAACGATATTCATAAACTGAGTGTACATGTCTCCAATGGTCTCACTTGGTTCCATCCGAAACAATTCAAAATCATGCATCAAAAAATTGAATTTTGAATCTTTAACTTTACTAGTGCCTTCGTGTGTGATTTTAAGAGTGTGTCAAATATCAAATGTAGTTTCACAAATAGACACTCGATTGAACTTATTTTTATCTAAAGTGAAAAATAAGGCATTCATAGCCTTGGCATTTAAAGAGAAAGTCTTTTTCTCTAACTCATTACAATCGTTTATTGGAAGAGAAGACCTTTCAAATCTGTTTTTAATAATATTCCATAAATCAAGGTTCAAGGAAAGTGTAGTTCGTCCCATTGAACATGGGAGGACGAATGATAGAAAAGCACTCTTGAAAGCCGAAAAGAGCCATTTTTCTTAAGTGTTAAACTAAATGAAAAAAATGTGGCTCAGATACCAACTGTTAGGATCGAGTCGACACTAAGATGGGGGGTGAATTAGTGTAGTAGATAAAATTGACGTCAGTTCAAAACTTTTGTACGTTCGACAAAATCGTATCGAAAATGTGCTTGATTTGAAAGCATATGAAAGAGTGTAATGAGAAGGTAAAGCAAGTAAGGTAGTTTGCAGTCAAAGTAAATTACACAAATAGAAATGCAAATCGAGTTTTATAGTGGTTTGGTTGTTGTGGCCTACATCCACTCCCGATTCCTCTTCTATCGAGGCCACCGACATCCACTATCTTGTTAGGATCAAGAGCGACACTAAGAGGGGAGGGTAAATTAGTGTAGTGGAAAAATTACCGATTTCAAATGTCTTCATTTCGATTAAACCCGATTTTGAGGAGAATTGTTTCGTAAAGATATTAACTTAAAAGCATATGAGAGCTTAGAGAAGGAAAGAAGAAGGTAAAGTAGTTTGCAATAAAGGTAAGTTGCTCTCGAGCTCTTTCATGCAAAAAAGGTTGGGGTATTTATAGGCCATAATGGCTTCAGAATTAGAGCAAAAAAGTATCACATCCCTAGATTTCAGGGTACTGACAGTACCACTATCATTATTAGGTGGTACCACTGCCTAATACTTGACACTGGGTGGTACCACTACCCGGTCTGGGTGATACGATCGCTTGATCGAGCTTGGAGACCGAGCTCTAGCGGTACCACCACCTGACAGGGGCATTACCACCGCTTGACAATATTAATTGTCAGTGGTACCATCGCCCAGAACATCTGGGAGATCGAGTCCCAAGCGATGCCACCGTGAAACGTGATTTTAGGTGCTGAATGGGCTATTCAATCCAGCCCAATTTAGCCTTGTTAAGGGCCTAGTTGGCCCCTACCTAATGTAGTGGGATTACCTCCCAATCCTAACTCAACTAATGTTCTAACTATGATTAAGGCAAGCAATCTTTGTCTCGTATATCGAATCTTTTTCTCAGCGAATCTCCGGTGAACTTCTCGCCGAGTCTTTTGGCGAACTCAAGATGAACTCTCAATGATTTTCTAACGAACTCTCGGCAATCTTCTGACGAACTCTCGGCGAGCTCTTGACGCACTTCCTGTACATCATCTGAATCTTTGACTCTGGCCCATCATCTGCTCTATGCCTTACTGCTATCGTAGTTAATCCTACACACTTATCTCTACACCTAGATTAGGTCAATAATTTATCAATTGATTTCATCATCAAAATCCGAGATTCAACAGATCTTTCTTCATTGGGCAAAGATCAACTACCCTTTTACACTCTTTCTTCTTTTCATGGGTTTAGAAGACAACCCTTACAAGCCTCTCTTTCTTAAACCTCACTTCTTCCTTTAGACAAACTTCTAAATAATAGGAAGAAGTGATCCTAAATCCTAAGAGAGTTTCCTAATTTTTTCTTAAGTATTTTTCCCCCATTTTTAACTCAATTTCATGCTCAATTCTTGCTGCTCTATGTAGGAATAGTTGGGGTATTTATAGACCCCAAATAGCTTCAAAATTGGAGTAAAAAAATGTCTCATCCTGGGTTTCCCAAGTCCTAGCGATACCACCGCCTATGTTGGACAGTACCACTACCTGTAGTATTGATACTAGGTGGTACTACCGCTTGGGAGATTGTGTCTAGGTAGTACCACCGCCCAGACTGGCGGTACCACCACCCAGACTAGCGGTACCACCGCCTGATAGTCTCGGAGACTAAGTTTGAGTGGTACCACCGCTTCACATAGTCTCGGATACTATGCCACCGATGGTTCCATCTATTGGGTCACTGTTTGGGCCTTTCACTTGGCTCAACATAGCCTATACTTGGGCCCAATTAGTCCATAATTGAGTTAGTCCAATTCCTATTAGCAATAAGTCGAGGGGGGGGGGGGGGGGGGAGTGAATTAGTGCAGCGATAAAATCATGGGTTTAAAAATCTTTTTGCGAAAAAAACCGATCTCAAAAATGTATTTAACTTGAAAGTATACGGAAGCATAGTGAATGCAAGAATTCAGTTTACAATATAAGGAAATAGTATGAAGGAAATGCAAACCAGAATTTATAGTGGTTCAGTCGTCGTGACCTACATCCACTTCATTGATTCCTCTTCCGTCGAGGCCACTGGCATCCACTAACGGTCTTCCTTCAATAGGCGAAGACCAACCATCTTTTACAACTCTCTCTTCTTTTACCGGGTTTAGTAGATAACCCTTATACCCCCACTTACTCATCTCTCAATCTATTCTCATACAAGATTATAACAGCGTTTCTTTCTTTTTCACTCTCAATACTTGTGTAGTCTAACCAAGGATGAGAGGAATATTTATAGGCTTCAAGTTGATTCAAACTTGGAGCCTAAAAAGGTCTCATCCTGGGTTTCCCGAGCCCTAGTGGTACCACCGCCTGTGCTGGGCGGTACCACCGGCTGCAACACTGACACTAGGTGGTACCACCGCCTAGTCTGTTGGTACCATCGCCTGGAAGACTGTGTCTAGGTGATACCACCACCCAGACTGGCGGTACCACCACCTGATATTGCCACTGGGTGGTACCACCACCTAACACAGTCTTAGAGACTATGCCACGATGGTGCTACCTGTTGGGTCACTATTTGGGCCTTTTATTGGGCTCAACACAGTCCATACATAGGCCCAACTAGCCGCTAATTGGGTGGCCCAATTCTAATCCTAATTGTGTGCTAACTATGAAATCTAAGACATTTACTAAGCTAAACAAGTCCGTAAGTCTAAGTTTCTTCCGGCAACCTTTCGGCGATCTTCCGGCAAACTTCCCATGATCTTCTTAGCGAGTTCCGATGAGCTTCTTCAGCAAGCTCCTGGTCTTTTTGGTCTATTCTGACAAAACTTTCGATGAACGTTTGGACTTCCGACTAACTCTTGAACTCCCAACAAAATTACGTCCTTGACTTTGAGACTTCATTTTGCTTTATGCCTTGCTATCTGCACACATAAAAATCTACTTTGATCTAGACAATTAATACTGAGCTAATCAGATGTTGTTGTTAGGAAAAGAGTTGGCACTAAGAGGGGGGGTGAATTAGTGCAGCGGTAAAAATTATGTCGATTCAAAATTTCATAAAGGTATTAACTTTGAAAGCGTATGGAAGAGCAAAGTGGATGTAAAGCAAGTAAAGTTGTTTGCAGTAAAGTAAATTACACAAGAGAAATGCAAACCAGATTTTTATAGTGGTTCGGTCATCATGACCTATATCCACTTCGCCGATTCTTCTTCCGTCGAGGCCACCGGCATCCACTATCGATCTTCTTTCAAGGCGCAAAGACTAACTACCCTTTTACATCCCTCTTCTCTTTTTCACAGGTTTAGGAGACAACCTTTTATAACCCTCTTTTACAAGGTATCCCTCTCACACCTCCCTTAGAACTCTCTCTAAGATTTGGAAGGAGGGAACTCAACTTTCTAAGGTTTACAACTTTAGAATCATAGGATTTTGCTTAATATTTCTTACTTATCCATGTAGGAATAGTTGGGGTATTTATAAGCCCGAAATGGATTCAAATTTGGAACCCAAAATTCAAACCCCCGAAATTTCAAGGTGCGGGCGGTACCACCGCTTGCACTGGGCGGTCCCACCACCTGCAGCCTGACATTGGGCGGTACCATCACCTAGACAGTCTCGGAGACTGAGTCTAGGTGGTACCACTGCCCATACTGGTGATACCACTGTTTGATAGTCTCGGAAACTGTGCCACGATGGTTTCACCTATTTGGTCACTATTTGGGCCTTTCTCTTAGCCCAGTATAGCCCAAACTTGGCTCAACTGTCCCCTAATTAGGTTGGCCCAATTCTAATCCCTATTATGTGCTAACTATGAATTTTAAGACATTTACTAAGCTGCACAAGGTCCGTAAGTCTAGGTTTCTTCCGGCAAGCTTGTAGCGATCTTCCAACGAATTTTCAACGATCTCTCAGCAATGTTCCAGTGGACTCCTGGCAAGCTCATGGACTTCATGACAATCTACTTGGTGAGTTCTGATGAGCTTCTTTAGCAAGCTCTAAGACTTCTTGGTCAATTCCGATAGAACTTTCGATGAACATCCGGACTTCCGACGAACTCTCGAACTCTCAACGAAATCGCATTCTTGACTCGGGAACTTCATTTTGCTTTATGCCTTGCTATTGTAGTTAATCCTGCATATGTAAAAACACACTTTGATCTAGACAATTATTACTAAGCATGAATCATATTATCTGGCATGTCATTGGTCCATCGACGCTTCGTCCGATTCTTCGACTCATCATCCTCTCTTGCGGCCTACTGCCCAATCAGCCAGTTGACCTTCACAACTCCGATATTCTTAGTGCAATTTCTACTCTTCTTAGCCAGTTACCCAAATCGATGGCCCGAAGCCTTCTGTCGATACGTCATCTAATCCTTTGGCTAGATGTCCAATCTTCTAATATATTCCACCGGCCCAACATGATTTTTCCTGCTTTAATTGTTTCATCCTGATCGAAGCATTCTGCGTCACTCAAAACGTAGATCAATTCATAAATACTTATCAATTAGTTTCATCATCAAAATTTGAGATTCAACAATCTCCCCCTTTTTGATGATGATAACCAATTGATGGCGGAGTTAACCTTAACTCCTCCTATCAATATGCCATATTGATAGAACCTTGAATTCAAGCTGAATTGAAATCATTGCAAATTTTATCATAAATATTTGCAACACGTCATCATGTATAATATGATCATACTTCTCCCCCTTTGTCATCAACAAAAGGAGAAGTTACAACTATAAAGTATTTGTACATAGAAGTTCAAATCATTACAATATATTCATACAACTATAAAGTATTTGTACATAGAAGCATCACTTTACAACATGCATAATCACCAAATCAACATTAATTTTAAAGATGCGCAAGATTACAAATTATGCAAGTTTACATTTTTATTTCTTAAGATAGGCAATCTATCAATTTTTTGGTGATGTTCAAGATAGCAAGCTCTTTCTTCTCTTTTGAGAAGTACCATTTTTGCTTCCTTTGCAAAGTGCAAGCTAACAAAATTTTACATTATTTTACAAAATGCAAGCTAGCAATTTGGTAAGTGTTACTTCTCTTTGAAGTATGAAGGCTAGCAAGCTTTTTGAAAAATAATGCAAGATAACAAGCTAGCAAAATACAATGTTTTACATGAAGCAAGCTAACAAGTTTTGCATCTTTTTGTGATATGTACATTTGTAATTTTTGCTTCTCTTTAGATGTGCTAGCAAGCAAGCAAGTTTTTCTCCTTACAATTTATGAGCTAGCAAATTTTACACATATGAAAGTTGGTAAGATTTTTGCATCTTTTTGAGATGAGCAACCTTTTTCTTCTTCTTGAAGTATGCAAGCTAGCAAAATTTGCTCCCCCTATGTCATTGTCAAATATAAGGGAAGAATACAATGTTGTAATTCTTTTCCCTTTTTATCAATTTCATATCATGACAAAGGTAAAGTATCAACCTTATTTCAATATGTTTATGCATCATTATAGTTTCAATTTATAATATGCACAATTTTAAAACATTAGATATCATCCTTACTCTATGCATGATACTAAAAATAAATCAATCATCATATCATACATGATACTCATAAGCTAGTAAATTTATATCATTTTAGAGCATTGAAACAATATCATGAGTATTTCATGCATTCATATCATCACATGAAGAATATCAAGAAGAATTAGGTAATGAGATATACTTCAAGAATACAAGGAATTATACAAAGCCAAAAAATCATATCAAGAAAGATGATATCATGTGAATACCAAAAGACATGATTAATTTTAACAAATCTCCTCTTAAATATTCAAAGAGAAATCTTAGGAGATCAAATAATAAAAGATATTCAAATAAAATTTTAAGTCATGAATTTCGAAAAAGATATTCAAATGAAATTTTAAGTCATGAATTTTGAAAAAGATATTCTCTTTAGTAAATCGTAAAAGGAAACATGGGAGAAAAAGATTTCAATTCACGCAAAAGAAATCTTATGATTCACATAGAAAAATATCCTCTTTAGTAAAATACTAAGAAAAATCGTAGGAGTACAAAGAAGAGATCTTGATTAAAAAAAATATCTCAAGTAATTCCAATAAATCAAGATTATGATTTTCATAAAACTTATTCAAATTCAAATAATCAAAATCATCAAAATCTCAACATTTCTTTCAAGAGATTCAAAATGGCATAAATAATTTTATTGATCTCTTAGTGAAAAATCGATAAGATAGAGAAAAATTTTTTTTTTAAATGCTTTCCACTTTTTATTTCAACATATTGATTGATTTCATGCATGCATGTTCTTTTCTTTCAAATCCATGCATCATTCATTAACACCAAAAAAGAACTTTCAAAAGATCGCAAAAATTATCATGCATAAGTTCGAAATATAAACTCGTTAACCATGCTTTCAATTCATCATTATATTTTCATTCAGATATATTTTCCTTTTTATGTGTTTCATTTTAGTGATTGATTTTATAGAAACATGATCAAGTTTTTTTTTTTTTTTCATATGGAAACATACATCATAGTTTAAAATCTAAAAGGCCATGTTCATTATCGTAAAAATCAATTCATCAGGTACACGGTAACTGAAGACAGACAGGTCCAATGGATTGGATTCCCCTGTATCGTCTGGGGACTACGGCGTAGTGGCCTAGTACGTCCGTAGTCGATGAGTCGAATGAATTATTACAGAGATAATAATTCACTGAGTTAGAAGGAGTTCCGGTAGGTATGACTCACGGCCAGCTCGATATTGGGCCTAGAGGGTCAAACACATATGGTAGGCATTGCGATTAGTAGAGGTTCGGATATGAGATATCCGACGGAGCCCTTGTCTTATTGGATGCAGATCCAATACCCACTAGGGGAGGACCCATTAGGGTTTGACAGGGGACCTCTATAAATAGGAGGGATTCAGAGCCTCATAGGCTAGAGCCTTTGCTTGCCTTTCCTATTCTCCTCTTCCTCTCCACCTCAAAGCAGGCCTGGAGTTTTGAGGAGCGTCGTCGCAACCCTACTGTGTGGATCACCGCTAGAGAGGAGGACGCTTGACCTCCTTTACCCTCTCCTAAGAATCTACAAGGAAACAGGGATATACGATCTCCCTAGGTAACACAATCTACTCTATACGCAGTTTCATGTTTCGCGGATTTTTGCGCACCAATCTTCGCACGACGACGAACATCTTTTTAGGAATCGGAGATTTTGTTTTCTTGTTCTTCCGCTGCGCATGTGATGTCGCCCCCATGATTTCCCAACACTTCTGTCGATACGTCGACCGATCCACCGGCCTGACGTCCAATCTTCTAACATGTTCCTCCGGCACAACATGATTTTCCTGCTTTAATTGTCACATCCTGATCGAGGCATCCTACGTCACTCAAAATGTAGATTAAATCATAAACATATATCAAGTGGTTTCATCATCAAAATACGAGATTCAACAATCTACCCCTTTTTGATGATGACAACCACCTGATGACGGAGTTAACCTTAACTCCCGAAGTTTAAACAAACTCCCCCTATCAATATGCCATATTGATAGAAACTCTTAGATTCAAAAATCTAAGCAACATGTCATCATAATCGGAGTTAACCTTAACTCCTAGAGTTTAAACAAACTCCCCCTATCAATATGCCATATTGATAGAAACTCTTGGATTCAAAAATCCAAGCAACATGTCATCATAAACTTATACATAACATATCATATCATCAACATACTTCTCCCCCCTTTATCATCAACAAAAAGGAGAAGTACCACAATCAAGTGTTTGTGATATAAGTTGAACTCATTGCATGAAAAACATAATATCTATTGTTATCATCATGCAAGTTTACTATCATCAAATGGTAAGATATCAACATGTAAAATTACGATTCAAGTTCTTGATATCTTAACATGATATGACATTCATAGCACCTATTCATATGAATGCTGCTTTTGATATCTCATCATAATATGGCATTCATGACATCTATTCATATTCTTCAAATATGGCACTCATAGTATCAATTTATATATTTCTCCCCCTTTGTCATCAACAACAAGGAGAACGATATAAGCAAATTTTAAATATAAGTGTGATGTCATAAGTTGGTTTATGTCATTTTCCAACAGTGAGTGATAGGATACCAATTATGCAAACATCTCGAGGAAAACATGACATGGAGATAGCTTTTATTACTTCTTCCTTTTTATTTGTTATCTTTTTACATGAAGGAGGAAAGCCATATGTGAAGTTCAAATCGATAAGATATTAAAGCACACTTCATTTTTGCAAGGATTAAGATATGTAAGTGAGTCAAATCCTTGTATGTAAAAATATCTTCCTTTTATAAGAGGGAATCATCAAATATTTTCTCGAAAAATATTTTTGTGCATTTGCTAGATGATTCCATATGTCAAAAATCAATGATGTGAATTAAACTTGATATGACATATGTTCGTTAAGTTCGGAAGAGGATAATGTATCAAGAAAATCCAATTGTTAGGATCAAGAAAATCCAAAAATGAAATTTGACACTTTCATACATTCGGACAGGGTTTTACTAGAGATATTCAATTACAATCATGAAGGTAAAACATGCTTATTATCATGGAAATTTTTGTATTCAAGCACATAATTTCCAACATGTAATCATGGCAAGTAATTGTGTAAAATCATTATTGCAATCAAGTGATTTGATCATTCAATAAAAAAAGTCCGAAAAATAATTTTAACACGTTTAATCATTCGGACATATTTTTGCCATAGTTTTTCAAATATAATCATGAAGATAAGGCATGCTCATCATCATGGTAGTATGATAGCAAGTTTACCATTTACAAGCTAGCAAAATATTTCTACATTTTAAGGCCCGCAAGCTAGCAATTTTGAGATGTTCAAAAAGCAACTCTTGCTTCTTGAAATATAAGTTTTGCCAGATGTGCAAGTTAACTTTTTGCTTCTTGAGATAGGCAAGATAGCATTCCTTGGTGATGTTCAATATAGCTAAGTTCTACATCATGCAAGCTAGTGAATTTTATAACATTTTAGAACATGCATAATCACCAAAGCATCATAAATTTTAATGATGTGCAAAATTATAAATTTTGCATGATTGCATTTGTGTGTCTTGAGATTTGCAAGATAGCACTTCTTGGTGATGTTCAAGATAGCAATTTCTTCTCTTTTGAGAAGTGCAATTTTTGCTTTCTTCTTGAATTGTGCAAGCTAGCTATCTCCCCTTTTGTCATTGTCAAAAAGAAGGGAAAAACCCTTTACATCAATTTTTAAATCATGACAAAGGTTAGTATCAATCTCATTTGTGCATCATTATATTTTCAAATTAAAACATGCACATTTTCAAAACATATAAACTCATTATTATATGCATGATTCCAAATCATCATTCATATTATTTCAATCATTGTTTCACTCATCACTATAGCTTATCATGCATAATATGTAAAACCATCTAACATGATATAAACATTTATTTATTTAATTTTTTAAGCATTCATGCTACACATCATACATTATCATAATAAAAAGCATATGCATCATTCCAAATCATAAATATTTCAAATCATCATGGTATTAATTTGTCACATTGCATCCTACCATGCATGATCGAAACTTCTCATTTGCATACATCAAAATAAATTCATGAATATCTCATGCATTCATATCATCACTTGAGGAATATTGAAAAAAAATAATTGGGTGATGAGATAAATATTTCATGAATACAAAGAATTACATAAAAATCATATCATGAATATAAGGAATACAAGTCATAATCATTCAAGAGAAAAATCATCATTCATTTTCAATTCATTCAATTTGATAAATCAAGATCATGATTTTGATAAAACTCATTTCAAATTTAAATCATCAAAATCATTTTTATGGCTCACAAAATTTATAACATAAATAGATTCATGATTTCATTGATAATATATTTTCCCCCTTTTTAAGTGTTTCATTTTAAGTGGTCGATTTCAAGTTAGCATGCCTTTTCATTTATAAAAACATGCATCAATTTTTTTTTTAAAGCCACTGTTATTATCATGAAAATCGATAATCCATAAATATCAAGAATCATTATACATAATTTCAAAAATATATACTCATTAATCATAACTTCAAATTAAACATGATTTCATATACTCAAAATCGAGAAATAACAATGGAAATCAACATGATACACATTATTACTTCTCAACCACATATAGCATGATTTCATAAGGTATTTTTAATCAAGATTATTTTGTTTATCATAAACATGCAATTTTCATGATTATTTTCAAAATTACTAGAATGATAAGCATGATTCCTAATTGTTTGTTTTTTTCATTATAAAATTATTAAACATGCAATTTTCAAGAAAATTAAATAAAAAAGAAAAATGCTTTATGAAATGCATCATGTAATTTCAAAGTAAATTAAAGGCATTTTGATTACCTCAACGTCGAAAGGCGTAAAGGCGTAGTTTGCCACCTCGCCTTTGTTGATTTTCTCCTCGTCTTCGGAGGAGCTCGATTCATCCCAATTTTTGTTCTTCTTCTTGCGTTCAAAGCAAGTAGTTCCGTTCTTTTTACTTTTTAATTTTTGTTTCATTTGTAGTTTAAGTTCACCATCACTTGAGCTTATGCACGAGTGGTCTTCAAATGTTCTATGTCCCAAATGCTTCCTATTCTTTGGAAGGTGGTTCTCAAGTTCTTCACGTGCATTGCACGTCATTTTATATGTGATCAATGAACCAATTAGTTCTTCAAGTGGAAAAATATTTAAATCTTTTGTTTCTTGTAAAGTCGTTACTTTTGAATCCCACTTCTTAGAAAGAGAACGCAAAATCTTGTTCACAAGTTCAGAATTCAAAAAACATTTGCCAAGAGCTCTTAAACCATTGACGACATCCGTAAAATGGGTGTACATGTCACCAATGGTTTCGCTTGGCTTCATTTGAAAAAGCTCGAAATCATGCAGTAAAATATTAACTTTCGAGTCTTTGACTCTACTAGTTCCCTCATGCGTGATTTCAAGAGTGCGCCAAATATCGAAAGCCGTTTCGCATAAAGAAACCCGATTGAACTCATTTTTGTCCAAAGCGCAAAATAAGGCATTCATAGCCTTTGCGTTTAAAGAAAAATGCTTCTTCTCTAAATCTGACCATTCGATCATTGGAAGAGAAGACTTCGAAAAACCGTTTTCGACAAGATTCCAAAGTTCAACATCTATAGAAAAAAGAAAGATCCTCATTCGGGTCTTCCAATAGGTGTAGTCCAATCCGTTAAACAACGGTGGATGAAAAACCGAAAAGCCCTCTTGAAAGCCATGAAGAGCCATTTCTCTCGGGTGTAAGTCCGAAATGAGAAATACTGGGCTCTGATACCAATTGTTAGGATCAAGAGCACTAAGAGGGGGGGGGGTGAATTAGTGTAGTGGAAATTTTTCAGCGATTAAAACAAAAGCTGCGTTCGTTCGATAAAAATGATTTCGATGTGAAAGCCGATTCTAAGATTACTTTAACTTGAGATTAAGCGAGATGACGTTAAAGTAGATCTACGAAGGCAGTTTGCAGTTTATGATGGAAAGCAGAATACAAGCGCAAACTGAAATGCGACGTTCGTACGATAAAAGCCGATTTACGTCTAAACGCAGATTTAGAAAGTTCTGAACTTAGAAACTTATTCGTAAGATCGCAGAAGGCAGTAAACAGTTATGATTGAAATCAAAACGTAAACGTAAATTGAAATATGATGATCGTACGAGAAAAGCCGATTTACTTCTAAACGCAGATTCGGAAAGTTCTGAACTTAGAAACTCGTTCGTAAAATCGCAGAAGGTAGTAAGCTATTGAGAAGTTTGCAGTGAAGGTAAAATGCTCAAAGGAAATGCAAACCGAGATTTAGAGTGGTTCGGTCAATCTTGACCTACTCCACTTTTGGCTTCCTCCACCGACGAGGTCACCGACATCAACTAGAGGCCTTCCTTCAATAGGCGAAGGCCAACCACCCTTTTACAGATTCACTCATTTTGACAGGCTTAGGAGACAACCCTTACAGAAGTTTTCTCTCCTCTCTTTACAACTCAAACTTTGAAGAACAGAAGGAGGAGAACTTTTGGTCTTTACAACAGTTTTGAGCTCTAAAAATCACTGAAAAAGATCAAGATTTCGGGTTAGTTCTTGCTCTCTCAGTGCTGAATGGGTGGGGTATTTATATGCCCCAACCCAGTTCAAATTTGGAGATCAAAACTGTCAATTCCCGGAATTCCGGGATCAAGCGGTTGCACCTCTTAACTGGGGCGGTTGCACCCCCTAGCAGAGCTCGAAGACTGAGCGTCTGGGCGGTGCCACCTCTGTCAGGGGCGGTTGCACCTCTCTGCTAGAGCTCGAAGACCGAGCTCAGGCGGTTGCACCTCCTGACTAGGGCGGTTGCACCGCCTGGCAGAGCTCGAAACTTGAGCTCAGGCGGTGCCACCTCTTGTCAAGAGAGGTTGCACCGCCCAGTCTTGCTCGGAGACTGAGCCAAGGCGGTTGCACCTCCTGGCTCGGGCGGTTGCACCGCCCAGCCTCGCTGGGAGACTTAGCCCAAGCGGTGCTACCTCGCGGTTGCACCTCTTGGCACTATTTCAGATCATTGGTTGGGCTCTAAACTTGGCCCAAACTAGTACGAATTCGGGCCCAATTGGCCCCTAACCGGGTTATAAGATTAACACCTAATTCTAACCCTAATTAACGTGCTAACTACGAATTTAAAGACATTTCTTAAGCTATTACAAAGTCCGCAAGTCAAGACTTCTTCCGGCGAGCTTCCGGTGAACTTCCGGCGGTCTTCCGATAAACTCTCGGAAACCATTATGCGGACTCCCGGCTGTTTAATCTCGGATTTTGATGATGAAATCAATTATCAATTGTTTGTCTAATCTGTGTGTTGAGATAAGTGTGCAGGATTAACTACGATGAAAGTAAGACATACAGTAGGAGTTGTGCCGGAGTCATGACAATGATCACGTTGGGAGTTCAAGAGCTCGACGGAAGTTCGGACAGTCGTCAGAGGTTCTGCGGGAACAAATTCGAGAAGTCCAGAAGCTTGCCAAAGGAGCTCGTCGGAACTTGCCAAGTGGATCGTCGCAAGTCCAGGAGTTTGCTGGAAGTCCGCAAGAGGATCACCGAGGGTTCGTCGGATGATCGACGGAAGTTCACCGGAAACTTGCCGGAAGAAGGGATTGACGCACCGGAGCAAGCTGCAGAATATGTCTTCGGAAATAATCGTAGTTAGCACATTGATTAAGTTAGAAATGGGAGGTGATCCCATTAGCTTAATCTTGGGGCAATTGGGCCCCTGGAAGAATCAAATAGGGCTGAATGGATTAACCCATTCGGACCCTGATTGTTGTGGGAGGTGCAACCGCCCAAGCCAGGAGGTAGCACCGCCCAGACTATGTCTCCCAGCGAGACTGGGAGGTGCAACCGCCCCAGCCAAGAGGTAGCACCACCCCGGGCTCAGTCTCCGAGCGAGACTAGGCGGTGCAACCTCTTCTGCCAAGAGGTAGCACCGCTAGAGCTCAAGTTTCGAGCTCTGCCAAGCGGTGCAACCTCCCCAGTCAGGCGGTGCAACCGCCTGAGCTCGGTCTTCGAGCTCTGGCAGAGAGGTGCAACCGCCCCTGATAGAGGCGGCACCGCCCAGAGGCTCAGTCTTCGAGCTCTGCCAGGTGGTGCAACCGCCCGAGTCAGGAGGTGCAACCACCTGATCCCGGAATTCTAGGAATTGACAGAATTGAGCTCCAAATTTGAACTAGGTTGGGGCCTACAAATACCCCACCCATTCAGCACTGAAAGCACAGAACACACACTCGAAATCTTGCTGTCTTTCTGTGGTTCTTAGAGCTCAAAACTGCTTGTTCTCCTATTTCTGTTCTTCAAAGTTTGAGTTGTAAAGAGAGGAGAGAAAACTTCTGTAAGGGTTGTCTCCTAAGCCCGTCAAAAGGAGTGAATCTGTAAGAAGGTAGTTGGCCTTCGCCTATTGAAGGAAGGCCTCTAGTTGACGTCGGTGACCTCATCGGAGGAGGAAGCCAAAAGTGGAGTAGGTCAAGATTGACCGAACCACTCTAAATCTCGGTTTGCATTTCCTTTAAGCATTTTACCTTCACTGCAAACTTCTCAATAGTTACTGCCCTCTGCGATTTTACAAACAAGTTTCAACGTTTAGACGTAAATCTGCGTTTAGACATAAATCTGCATTTAGACGTAAATCTGCTTTTTCGTATGATCATCATATTGCAGATTGCATTTACGTTTTAAGCTTTACCAATACTGCACACTGCCTTTATACTCCTGCTTAAACTGCGTCTTATCTAATCAAGTGATTTACGAATCCGTATTTAGACGTAAATCAGTTTCTTCGTACGAACTTCGGATTTCAGTTTGCGCCGATATTCTGGTTTTCATCATAGCTACAAACTGCCTGCTTAGTTTGACATTAACATTGATTAGTATCAACTTTCATACAGAAGTTGTTTTTATCGGTCGAACGCAGCTTTCGATTTTAATCGCAGAAAGTTTTCCGCTACACTAATTCACCCCCCCCCCCCTCTTAGTGCTCTCGATCCTAACAATTGGTATCAGAGCCCGGTTAACTCTCAAACGGATTAAAACCCAAGAGAGATGGCTTACGCCGGAAACCAAGAGGGCCATTCTATTACACGTCCACCCATGTTTAATGGGATGGACTACACCTATTGGAAGACCCGAATGAGGATGTTCAGTGTAGGACTTTCTGCTAGATTTCAATCAAACCCTAAGATATCTCATCTCAAGGTAGTTAAAAGAATACTCAGATATCTTAATGGTACCACAAATCTAGGATTATGGTACCCAAAATCAGAGAAGCTTGAGTTAATTGCTTATGCTGGTGCGGACTTCGCTGGCTGTAGATTAGATAGAAAAAGCACATCAGGAACATGTCAATTCTTAGGACATGCCCTTGTTTCCTGGTCATCTAAGAAACAAAACTCTGTTGCACTATCAACAACCGAAGCTGAATATATTGCAGCAAGTGCATGCTGTGCATAAGTTGTATGGATGAAAAACACCTTAGAAGATTATAAAGTTCGTCTTAAAAATATTCCAATTAAATGTGATAACACAAGTGCAATATGCTTAACAAAGAACCCTATACAACACTCAAGAACAAAACATATTGATATCAGACATCACTTTATACGAGATCATGTTACGAATCATGATGTAATCATAGAGTTCATTGATACTAAACATCAACTAGCTGATATTTTTACAAAACCTCTAAGTGAAGAACAATTTGATTTTATAAGAAGAGAATTAGGAATGTTGATGTGTCCGAATACTTAAACTAGCTAAAATTATTTTTCGGACTTTATTGAATGATCAAATCACTTGATTAGTATTACATGCTTTGGTATCACTTGATCAAATAATATGTTAGAAATTATGTTTTGGAAAAGTTCATTTCATTTTCGGATTTGCTTAACTATTTGAATGCTAAAAATCGGATTTTCTTGTACACTCTTATTTTTGGAAAAATGAGTTTCCTCTTTCATGCACAAAGAATTATATAATGCAAGGAGAAGAGGTATTCAAAGCATTATACGTGTCATGCCTTCCTTTATGTGCTTGATAACCTGCTTATATTGTTCTCCTGGAATCACATCTACCATGTTTTTTTGTTGATGACAAAGGGGGAGAAATATATGAATTGATATGGTTGCTATCACTGATGCTGATATGTTTGCTATCACTGATGTTGATATGGTTGCTATCACTGATGCTGATATGTTTGCTATCACTGATGTTGATATGGTTGCCATCACTGATGCTATGATTAGGCCATACTTGCATCACCAAGAAATATATGATTGCTATCATTGCTATATGCCCTGTATCAAGATATCAAACAAAAATTTACATCATACGAACTGATATCTTACCATGTGATGCAATGCTACACTTGCTAAATATTCATATCATGTAATGATATCAAAATCTTGCTTCACAGCTTTACATGTCGATATCTTACAATATGATGAATTGCTACAATTACCATCATTCAAACTTGTTATATTTGAAAATGAATGTCAAGCCTTGACATCATCTTCAAAGAGATACATCATGATAGGAATCATGATAGGAATATGTCTCTTGAATTTATGAAGTTTTTAAATTCAAGAAGTATGGCATATAGACAGGGGGAGTTAAGGTTAACTCCATTATCAATTGATTGTCATCATCAAAAAGGGGGAGATTGTTGAATCTCGGATTTTGATGATGAAATCAATTGTCAATTGTTTGTCTAATCTGTGTGTTGAGATAAGTGTGCAGGATTAACTACGATGAAAGTAAGACATGCAGCAGGAGTTGCGCCGGAGTCATGACAATGATCACGTTGGGAGTTCAAGAGCTCGACGGAAGTTCGGACAGTCGTCGGAGGTTCTGCGGGAACAAATTCGAGAAGTCCAGAAGCTTGCCAAAGGAGCTCGTCGGAACTTGCCAAGTGGATCGTCGCAAGTCCAAGAGTTTGCCGGAAGTCCGCAGGAGGATCACCGAGGGTTCGTCGGATGATCGACGGAAGTTCGCCGGAAACTTGTCGGAAGAAGCGATTGACGCACCGGAGCAAGCTGCAAAATATGTCTTAGGAAATAATCGTAGTTAGCACATTGATTAAGTTAGAAATGGGAGGTGATCCCATTAGCTTAATCTTGGGGCAATTGGGCCCCTGAAAGAATCAAATTGGGCCGAATGGATTAACCCATTCGGACCCTGATTGCTGTGGGAAGTGCAACCGCCCAAGCCAGGAGGTAGCACCGCCCAGACTATGTCTCCCAGCGAGACTGGGAGGTGCAACCGCCCCAGCCAAGAGGTGGCACCGCCCCGGGCTTAGTCTCCGAGCGAGACTGGGCGGTGCAACCTCTTCTGCCAAGAGGTAGCACCGCTAGAGCTCAAGTTTCGAGCTCTGCCAGGCGTTGCAACCTCCCCAGTCAGGCGGTGCAACCGCCTGAGCTCGGTCTTCGAGCTCTGGCAGAGAGGTGCAACCGCCCCTGACAGAGGTGGCACCGCCCAGAGGCTCAGTCTTCGAGCTCTGCCAGGCGGTGCAACCGCCTGATCCCGAAATTCCAGGAATTGACAGAATTGAGCTCCAAATTTGAACTGGGTTGGGGCCTATAAATACCCCACCCATTCAGCACTGAAAGCACAGAACACACACTCGAAATCATGCTGTCTTTCTGTGGTTCTTAGAGCTCAAAACTACTAGTTCTCCTCTTTCTGTTCTTCAAAGTTTGAGTTGTAAAGAGAGGAGAGAAAACTTCTGTAAGGGTTGTCTCCTAAGCCTGTCAAAAGCAGTGAATCTGTAAGAAGGTGGTTGGCCTTCGCCTATTGAAGGAAGGCCTCTAGTTGACGTCGGTGACATCATCGGTGGAGGAAGCCAAAAGTGGAGTAGGTCAAGATTGACCGAACCACTCTAAATCTCGGTTTGCATTTCCTTTAAGCATTTTACCTTCACTACAAACTTCTCAATAGTTACTACCCTCTGTGATTTTACAAACAAGTTTGAACGTTTAGACGTAAATCTGCGTTTAGACGTAAATCTGCTTTTTCGTATGATCATCATATTGCAGATTGCTTTTATGTTTTGAGCTTTACCAATACTGCACACTACCTTTATACTCCTGCTTAAACTGCGTCGTATCTAATCAAGTGATTTACGAATCCACATTTATACGTAAATCAGTTTCTTCGTACGAACTTCGGATTTCAGTTTGCGCCGATATTCTGGTTTTCATCATAGCTGCAAACTGCCTGCTTAGTTTGACATTAACATTGATTAGTATCAACTTTCATACAGAAGTTGTTTTTATCGGTCGAACGCAGCTTTCGATTTTAATCGCAGAAAGTTTTTCGCTGCACTAATTCACCCCCCCCCCTCTTAGTGCTCTCGATCCTAACACCGGCAAGCTCCTAGACTTCACGATTTGATCTTAGCGAGTTCCGATGAGCTTCTTTGGCAAGCTTCTGGACTTCTCGGATTTGTTCCCGCAAAACCTCCGACGACCGTCCGAACTTCCGTCGAACTCTCAAACTCCCAACGTGATTATAGTCTTGACTCCAGCGCAACTCCAGCTACATGTCTTACTTTCATCGTAGTTAATCCTGCACATGTAAAACAAAAACTTCGATTGAGACAATTAATCCTAAGCAATTAACCAAGTTGTCCGACATGTCATTGGTCCCTCGACGCTTCGTCCGATTCTTCGGCGCATCGTCCATTCCTACGGCCTATTGCCCAATCGGCCAGTTGGCACCGCAACTCCGATATCCTTGGCATAATACCCGCTCTTCTTGGCCCGATGCCCGAGTCCATGGCCCGAAGCCTTCTGTCGATACGTCGACCGATCCACCGGCCCGACATCCAATCTTCTGACATGTTCCTCCGGCACAACATGATTTTCCTGCTTTAATTGTCTCATCCTGATCGAGGCATCCTGTGTCACTCAAAACGCAGATTAAATCATAAACATATATCAAGTGGTTTCATCATCAAAATATGAGATTCAACACATTTGACATGTTTTTCTTTGGCCTAACATGATTCTTCTTATTTTAATTGTCTCTCCCTGATCGAAGCATCCTATGTCACTCAAAATGCAAATCAAATCATAAACACTATCAATTGGTTTCATCATCAAAATCTGAGATTCAACAATCTCCCTTTTTTGATGATGACAACTAATTGATGACGGAGTTAACTTTAACTCCCCCTATCAATATGTCATATTGATAAAACTCTTGGATTCAAAAATCCAAGCAACATGTTATTATAAACTTATGCATAACATCATCATACTTCTCCCCCTTTGTCATCAACAAAAAGGAAAAGTTCAATTAACAAGTGTTTGAGACATATTACAGTTCAAATCATTGCAATATAATTTTCAGTTTTATCATCATGCAAGCTAGCAAAAATTTGGGTTTTGCAAGTTTGTAAATTTTGCTATATGTGCAAGTTTAGCATGTTTTGCTTCTTGAGATAGGCAAGATAGCACTATTGCTTCTTTTGAGATTATAAGCTAGCAAGACTTGATGATGTTCAAGATAGCAAGTTCAAGAAATATTTACATTATCATGCAAGCTAGCAAATTTTTACATCATTTTTTTTTTAAATGTAAGCTAGCAATATTTGAGATGTTCAAGAAAGAAACTTTTGCTTCTTGAAATATGCAAATTAGCAATCTTTCCTTCTCCTTTGAGATGTGCAAGCTAGTTATTCTTACTTCTCTTTTGAGTTGGGCAATCTAGTAATTTTTGGATATGCAAGCTAGTAAGATAGTAAGTTTTACATTAAGCAAGCTAACACATTTTACACCATGCAAGCTAGCAAATTTTACATAATTTTAGAACAAGCATAGCTAGTTCTTTCTCCCCCTTTGTCATTGTAAAAAAGAAGGGAAGATACTAATTTTATAATTTCTTTTCTCTTTACAACAATTTTCAAATCATGACAAAGGTAAAGTATCAATCTTATTTCAATATATTTGTACATCATTATAGTTTCAAATTAAAACAAGCATAATTTCAAACCTTACATTTCATCATTACTTCATGCATGATACTAAAAATAAATCATCACTATGGACATATCATACATGATACTCAAGCATTCATGATACATCATTTTAGCAACAAATCATAGTATTGCATACATCATTCCAAATCATACATATTTCAAGTCATGATAGTATCAAAATGCCAAATTATATTACACCATGCATGATCATTGTTAGGATCGGATTGGCACTAAGAGGGGGGGGGGTGAATTAATGCAGCAGATTAAAACTTGTAAGTTCGAAAATGATTCCGTAAAATGCAAGGAGATTTCGCTTTGATTGTAACTTGAGTAAAGTAAAAACCGGAATCTTGCTGCTGCGTAGATAACGATTGCAGAAAAGTAAGTACTCACACATTCATTGAACACGCCAATTTAAAGTGGTTCGGTCAAATGACCTACATCCACTTGCGAAGCCTTCTTCAATGAGGCTCCCAACTTCCACTAGCAAATCTCTTTGAAGGGGAAGGACAAATACCCCTCTTACAACCTTTTACAAGTGGTTCACACTCTTACAATTTTTGAAGAGGAAGACGGAGGTGAACACTCAAGCAATTTAAGACAAGACTCGCTAAAGACTTTTCTAAGACCTTTATCTCAATCTATTGCTTTTACAAAAGTTGTAATCTCAGTTGAGAATTGAGGGGTATTTATAGGCCCCAAGAGGATTCAAATTTGGGCTCCAAATTTTGAATTCTCTTGGGTTTCCGAGGCTGGCAGTGCCACCGCCTGTCAGTGTCTGACACTGACAGTGTACTAACGGCGCCACCGCTCAGTCCAGCGGTGCCACTGCTCAGTCCAGCGGTGCCACTGCTCAGTTCTCGGGTTCTGGGCGGTGCCACCGCCTACACTTTTTCAGCTCACTGGTTGGGCTCCAAACTTGGCCCAAACCAGTTCGAACTCAGGCCCAATTGGCCCCTACTTGGGTTATAGGATTAACACCTAATCCTAACCCTAATTAATATGCTAACTATGAATTTAAAGACATTTCCTAAGCTATTACAAAGTCCGCAAGTCAAGACTTCTTCTAGCGAGCTTCCGGCGAACTTCCGACGGTCTTCCGATAAACTTTCGGAAACCATTATGCGGACTCCCGGCAAGCTCCTAGACTTCACAATTTGATCTTGGCGAGTTCCGATGAGCTTCTTCGGCAAGCTACGATCTTTCTCGGTGAGCTCCACAAACTTCCGACGTACCTTCCGGTGAGCTTCCGAAAACCCTTCGGCAAGCTCCCTACTCATTCTTGGCTAGTTCCGTGTTAGGACCCTTTTTCTGAGCTTTTGAATAATGTTTATTGAGTCTGTTTAGTCCAGTTATTTATTGAGTCGGTTTAGTTTAGTTAGAGTTAAGTAGAGATTTATTTAATATTTATTTATTATTAGAGTTCAAGTCCTGATGGACTTTGGGTGGAACTCTATAAATAGGGATGTAATTGCTTCTTTTCAGTAATCTATGAAAAATACTATTATGTCTTTGGATAACCCTAGGAGGTCGATCCCCTCGAAGTGATCAAGGAGGGCCGATCCCCTCGAAGCGATCAAGGAGGCTGATCCCCTCGAAGCGATCACTATCATCCTCATTTCTCCCATTTCTCTTCTTCTTTTTTACGATAAGACTTTAGGGTCTTATCATTTGGTATCAGAGCGACGATAAGACTTTAGGGTCTTATCAATTGGTATCAGAGCCTACGATAAGACTTTAGGGTCTTATCAATTGGTATCAGAGCCTTATCATTTTTTTTATTTATTTTACGATAAGACTTTAGGGTCTTATCATTTGGTATTAGAGCCTATGATAAGACTTTAGGGTCTTATCATTCCGGCAACATTCCCGACGAATCTTCGAACTCTCAAACGTCCATCGAACTTGACTCCGGTATCCTTGCTTTATGTTTTCAGGCTATCGTAATTAATCCTGCATGCTTAACTTTAATAATATGAATTAGATCAATTAACCCATCAATTGATTTCATCATCAAAATCTGAGATTCAACAATCATAACTTCTTATTTGTATGCATCAAAATAATATCATGAGTATTTCATGCATTCATATCATCACATGAAGAATATCAAGAACTTGGTGATGAGATATACTTCATGAATACAAGGAATTTTACATAATAAAATTCAAGTCATAAACCTTAAAAGATGTCAAGTAGCATATCATGGTTTATTAGAATAAGTCTTCTTTTTAGTGAATAGCAAAAAGAATAGTAGGAGAACAAGATCTCAATTCATGCATATCAATAGATATGATTTACTTTGACAAATCTCATTTTTAGTAAATAACAAAAAGAAACATGGGAGTTCAAAAATAAGATCTTGATTCATAAACAATTTCAAGTTATAAATCACGAGAAATCAAGATCATGATTTCGATAAAATCCATTAAATTCAAATCATTTTCAGAATCGATGAGATTTATAAAAGCATAATATACATGGATTCATTAATGAAAAATCAATAAGATAGAGATGGAAAATGTATTCCTTTTTTGTGTGTTCCATTTGAAGTTGTTTGTTTTATATAAGTATGCTCAAGTTTTTTTATATGAAAACCATACATCATAGTTTAGAATTGAAAGAGCAAATCTCATCATAGAAATCATCAAGATCAATAAACTATAAATTACCCAAAAATCATTATTACTTCAAATCATCATGCATAATTAAATATAAAATCATCAATACTTACATTGCCAAATCAAAACATACATCAAAAACCGAAAAAACAACTTTCATTATAGTAAAAACCGATAAGCCATAAATTACAAGAATAATCATGCATAATTTCGAAAGATAAACTCATTAAGTATAATCATCAAACATGGTTTTATAAATAATAGAGCATCTCCAATCAAAATTGAGAAACAACATGGAAATCAATATGATACATATTATTGCTTCTTAAATTAATCTTGTTAGGTGTACAAGCATTAGATTTATATCTAATATTTATTATATTATTATATCATTAAAATATTAAGTATGATTTCATAAGGCATTTTTAATCAAATTCATTTTGTTTGTTTATCATAAAACATGTAATTTTCATGATTAATTTTTAAATCACTAGAAAGGTAAGCATGATCCCATTTTATTTTTTTATATTTTCATTACATTATTAAACATGTAATTTTAAAGAAAAAATAATTAAAAATAACTCATGAAAAGAATCATGTAATTTCAAAATAAACTAAGGGGATTTTGATTAACTCATCGTCGAAAGCCATTAAGACATAGTTTGCCATCTCGCCTTTGTTGATTTTCTCCTCATCTTCGGAGGAACTCGATTCATCCCAAAGTACTTCCCTCTTCTTGCATTCATAGCAAACAGTTGCATTCTTTTTATTCTTTAATTTTTGTTTCATAAACTTTTTAAATTTCATAGTGAGGAGTTCAAGTTCACCATCACTTGAGCTTATGCTCGAGTGGTCTTCGGTTGTTCTAAGTCTGAAATCCTTCCTATTTTTGAAAAGTTATTCTTAAGTTTATTTTGTGCCATATTAGTTATTTCGTAGTTCATTAATGACTCAATTAGTGCTTCGAGTAGAAGGTTATTTAAGTCTTTTATCTCTTGTATGGCAGTTACTTTTGAATCCCAATTCTTATGAAGAGAACATAAAATTTTATTTATAAGTTCAAAATCCGAAAAACTTTTACCAAGTGCTTTTAAACCATTGACGACATCCGTAAAATGGGAGTACATGTCAACAATGGTTTCGCTTAGCTTCATATGAAACAATTCGAAGTTATGCATTAAAAGATTAATCTTCAAAACTTTTACTCTACTAGTGCCTTCGTGTGTGGTTTCAAGAATGTACCAAATATTAAAAGTCATTTCGCAAGTAGAAACCTGATTGAATTCATTTTTGTCTAAGGCGCAAAATAGAGTATTCATAGCTCTAGCATTTAAAGAAAAAGTATTCTTCTCCAAATCATTCCAATGGTTCATTGAAAGAGAAGATCTTCGAAAACCATTTTCGACAATATTCCATAGATTTAAATCCAACGAAAGCAAGAAAACTCTCATTCGAGTTTTCCAATATGTGTAGTCCGTCCTATTGAACAAGGACGAATGAGAGAGTGACCCTCTTGAAAGCCGAAAAAAATTATTTCTCTTGGGTGTTAAACCAAATGAGAAATACAAGGCTTTCATACCAACTGTTAAGAATGAGTCGGCACTAGGGGGGTGGGGGGGCGGGGGGGGGGGGGGGGCGATGAATTAGTGCAGTGGTAAAATCACGGATTTAAAAATCTTCTTGCGATAAAAACTTATCTCGAAAATGTATTTAACTTGAAAACGTACGGAAGCATAGTGAATACAAGAATTTAGTTTACAATATAAGGAAATAGCATGAAGGAAATGCAAACTATAATTTATAGTGGTTCGCTCGTTGTGACTTATATCCACTCTACCGATTCCTCTTCCATCGAGGCAACCGGTATCTACTAACAGTCTTCCTTCAATAGGCGAAGACCAACCACCTTTTACAGCCCTTTCTTCTTTTACCGAGTTTAGGAGATAACCCTTACATCCCCACTTACTCCTCTCTCAAACTATTCTAACACTTAAAACTTTTGCGAGGAGTTCACACAAGATTGTAGTAGCGTTTCTTTCTTTTCACTCTCAATACTTGTGTAGTTTAACCAGGGATAAGAGAGTTATTTATAGGCTTCAAGTTGATTCAAACTTAGAGCCTAAAAAGGTCTCATCCCGGGTTTCTCGGGCCCTGGAGGTACCACCACCTATGCTGGGCGATACCAGCGCCTGCAGCACTAACACTAGGCGGTACCACCGCCTAGTCTGGCGGTACCACTGCTTGGAAGATTGTGTCTGGGTGGTACCATCGCTCAGATTGGCAATACCACTGCCTGACACTGCCACTTGATGGTACCACTGCCTAACACTGCCATTGGGCGGTACCACCGCCTGACACAGTCTCGGAGACTATACCACAACGGTGCCACCTGTTGGGTCATTATTTGGGCCTTTCATTGGGCTCAACATAGTCCATACATGGGCCCAACTAGCCCAATTCCAATCTCAATTATGTGCTAACTATGAAATCTAAGACATTTACTAAGCTAAATAAGTCCGTAAGTCTAGGTTTCTTCCGACAAGCTTCCGACGATCTTCCGACGAACTTCTGACTCTCTCGGCAGTGTTCCAGCAGAATCGTAGCAAGCACCTGGACTTCATGACAATCTTCTTGGCGAGTTCTAATGAGCTTTTTTGGCAAGATCCTAGTCTTCTCAGCCAATTCTGATAGAATTTTTGACGAGCGTTTAAACTTCCAACGAACTCTCGAACTCCCAACGAAATCAAATCCTTGACTCCGAGACATCATTTTGCTTTATGCCTTGCTATCGTAGTTAATCCTACATATATAAAAATCTACTTTGATCTAGATAATTAATACTAAACTAATCAGATATTGTCGAGCATGTCATTAGTTCATCGATACCTCGTCCAATTATTTAGCGTATTGTCCTCTCTTATGGCCTATTGCCCAATCGGCCAATTGACTTCTGTAACTCTGATTTCCTTGGCACAATATCTACTCTTCTTGGCCCAATGCCTGAACTCATGGCCTGAAGCCTTCTGTCGATGCTTCGACTGATCCTTCGACTCGACGTCCAATCTTCTGACACTTTTTTATCCGGCCTAACATGATTCTTCCTGCTTTAATTGTCTCTCCCTGATCGAAGCATCTTATGTCACTCAAAACACAAATCAAATCATAAACACTATCAATTGGTTTCATCATCAAAATCCGAGATTCAACAATTTCAACCTAATTATGCCTAAAACCTACTTTGATCTAGATAATTATTAGAAAGCTAATTAAATGTTGTTTGGCATGTCATTGGTTCATCAATGCCTCATTCGATTCTTTGGCGCATTGTCCTCTCTTGTGGCCTTTTGCCTAATTAACTAGTTGACCTACGCAACTCTGATTTCCTTAGCGTAATTTCCACTCTTCTTGGCCCGATGCCCGAACCCATGGCCTGAAGCCTTCTGCCGATATGTCGACCGATCCTCCATCTCGACATCCAATCTTCTGACATGTTTCACTCTAGCCCAACATGATTCTTCCTACTTTTAATTGTCTCTCCTTGATCGAAGTTTCCTACGTCACTCAAAATGCAGATTAGATAAACACTATCAATTAGTTTCATTATCAAAATCTAAGATTTAACAAAGACGAGGCCACAAAGAGTGTGGTGGAGATCGAGGAACGGGTTGAAGTCCTATGCCAAGAATTGAGAGATACTCGTTAGCAGCTAGGTGGCCTTTCGAGGAGGGTAGGTAGTTGAGGTAGCAATTGTCAACCAACTCTGACGAGCTGGTGGCTGCTCGTCTAGCAATTGAGGTGATGAAAGGGGCTTGGGAGGAGGAGAAGAATCAAGCCTTTGATCGGGAGAGGAGGGTTGTGGCCTCCTACAAGGAATTTGAGGGGTTCCAATATGGCCTTCGATGCTCTAGCCAAGCTGCATACAAGTTTGGGTACTAGATCACCACTTATCGCTATAGGGAAATCTGGGGTGACATCACATACGTAGCAGAAAGACAATAAACAAAATCCTAAATTTTCACTAAAAGAAGGTTTCATCGTTGTGTGAAATTGGTGCGCAAAAGCTACAAAATCAAAAACTACATGTATAAGAAAGATGTGTTATCTAGGGAGATCGTATATCCTTGAAATCCTACAAATCTATGGGAGAGGATGAAGGAGGTCAAGTGTTCTCCACTCTAGCGGTGATCCACATGCCCTAGATAGGGGCTGTTGGCTGAGGAGGAGAAGGAGAGAGGAGAATAGGATGTGGTAGCCAAAAAATGCTTAGTCTATGGCCCTTTAGTTCTCTCCTATTTATAAAGACCCCCCGTCAATTTAACTCTAATGGATCATGTCCTATGGGGTACTGTTGAATCTCGTATTTTGATTATGAAACCAATTGATATGTGTTAAAGTTTTAATCTACGTTTTGAGTGACGTAGGATGCTTCAATCAGGATGAGACAATTAAAGCGGGAAAAATCATGTTGTGTCAAGGGAAAACATGTCAGAAAATTGGACGTCGAGCCGGAGGAACGGTCAACATATCGATAGAGCAGATATTACACCAAGGATATCAGAGTTGCGGAGTCAACTGGCCGATTGGGCAATAGGCCGCAAGAGAGGACGATGCACCGAAGAATCGGACAAAGCGTCAAGGGACTAATGACATGTCGGACAACTTGATTAATGCTTAGTATTAATTGTCTAGATCAAAGTATGTTTTACATGTGCAGGATTAACTACGATAGCAAGGCATGAAGCAAAATAAAGTCTCGAAGTCAAGGAAGTGATTACGTTGGGATTTCGAGAGTTCGTCGGAAGTCCGAATATTCATCGAAAGTTCTGGAGGAACCAGCCGAGAAGTCTCGGAGCTTGCCAGAGAAGCTCATCGGAACTCGCCAAGAAGATTGTTATGAAGTCCAGGAGTTCACCGAAAGTTCACCGGAAGCTCGCCGGAAGAATAGATATAGGGATTTGTTTTGCTTAGCAAATGTCTTAGGATTTCGTAGTTAGCACGTAATTGGGCTTGGATTTCGGCCAACCCAATTAGGGGCTAGCTAGGCCTATGTAAGAACTATGTTGGGCCCAATAAGAAGCCCAAATAGTGCCCTAAGAAGTCTCACCATCGTGGTATAGTCTTCGAGACTGTGTCAGGTGGTGGTAACGCCAGTCTGGGCGGTTGTACCGCCCTTAGCAGGGTGCCAAGCAGTGGTACTGCCAGTCTGGGTAGTGGTACCGCCCAGCACTGCCCCCCAAGTGGTGGTACCGCCAAACCTGGGTGGTGGTACCACCCAGGGCAGTGCCAGCCAGACTGACACTGGGCGGTGGTACCGCCCTTGCTCGGGGAACCCGGGATGGGAAAGTTTTAGGCTCCAAGTTTGAATCAATTTAAAGCCTATAAATACCCCTCTCATCCTTGGTAAAAGCACATAAGCATAGAGAGTTTAAACGTAAAGAAATGCTGTAGAAATCTCTTGTGAGAATCCTCCTCAAGTTCTAAGTGTTAGAATTCTGTAAGTGGAGTGTGAGTACTTATAAGGGTTGTCTCCTAAATCTGATAAAAGGAGAAGAGGGGTGTAAGGAGTTTGATCTTCGCATATCTAAGGAAGATCGCTAGTGGACGCCGGTGATCTCATCGGAGGAGGAAGCCAAAAGTAGATGTAGGTTACGTTGATTGAACCACTCTAAAACTACCGTTTTCTCTGGTTTGCATTTTATTCTTGCTATTACCTTACTGCAAACCTCTTTAAGTGCTTACTGCCTTCAATTCATTTACGAATGTGTTTAAAGTTAAGATATTTCCGAGATCGGTTTTCAACGTAAACGGTTTCATCGCAACGAAGTTATTGAAGATGTAATTTTTACCGCTACACTAATTCAGCCCCACTCTTAGTGCTAACTCTTGATTCTAATAATTGGTATTAGAGCCTTGTGATTTCTCATTTGGATTAACACCTAAAGAAATAACTCTTTTCAGCTTTCAAGAGAGTCACTCTCTCATTCGTCCTTTATCAATGGGATGGACTACACTTATTGAAAAACTCGAATGAGAGTTTTCTTGCTTTTGATTGATTTAAATTTATGGAATATGGTCGAAAATAGTTTTCAAATGTCTCCTCTTCTAATGAACCATTGGAATGATTTGGAGAAGATGTTTTCTCTAAATGCAAAGGCTATGAATGCCTTGTTTTGCGCCCTAGATAGAAATGAGTTTAATCATGTTTCTACTTGCGAAACGACTTTCGATATTTGGCGCACTCTTGAAATTACACATGAAAGAACTAGCAAAGTTAAAGATTCAAAAATTAATTTTTTAATGTATGATTTCAAGCTCTTTTTAATGAAGCCGAGCGAAACCATTGTTGACATGTATACCCGTTTTATGGATGTCGTCAATGGTTTAAATGCTCTTGGCAAATGTTTTTCAGATTTTGAACTTGTAAACAAGATTTTGCATTATCTTAATAAGAGTTGGATTAAAAAATAATGGCTATTCAAGAATCAAAAAACTTGAACCAATTTCCAATCGAAGAACTAATAAGTTCCTTGATGACCTATGAAATGACGTGCAATGCACGTAAAGAACTTAAGAACCACCTTCCAAAGAACAGGAAAGATTTTGAACTTAGAACATTTGAAGACCACTCGAGCATAAGCTCAAGCGATGGTGAACATGAACTACTCACTAAGAAATTTAAAATGTTCATGAAACAAGAATTAAAAAACAAGAACAAAAAGAATATAACTATTTGCTTTGAACGCAAGAAGAAGAACACAAAGTGGGATGAATCGAGCTCCTCTAAAGACGAGGAGAAAATCAACAAAGGCGATATGGCAAACTATGCCTTAATGGCTTTCAATGATGAGGTAATCGAAACTCCCTTAATTTATTTTAAAATTACATGATCCGATGTATTTTATTTTTTTATTTAGTTTAAAAAAATTTATTTTTTAAAAATATAATGAAAATGTAAAAATTAGGATCATGCTAGTAATTTCAAAAATGATAATAAAAATTACATGTTTAATAACAAAATAATTTTGGTTGAAAATGTCTTATGCTCAATGAAACCATGATTGATGAATATGATTTATGTTTAATGATTTCTTTGGCTTATATGAATATTTCAAAAATAAATGAAATCATGTTTGATTTGAAGTAATGCATAATGATTATGCTCAATGAGTTTTTCTTTCGAAATTATGCATGATGAATCTTGCGATTTATGGATTATCGATTTTTACCATAATGAAAGTTGCTTATTGATTTTTGTTGTAATAAATCTTGCACTTTCATTTTTAAACGATGATATATATTTTCAATTGGCATAAATGAAAAAAGATATGCTTGAATGAAATAAATCACATGAATTGAAACAATTAAAAAGAGGAAAGGTTTCTCTTTGAAAAATTTAATTTTTCGACTTTATCTATTTTTCCAAAAAGGAGATTAATGAAAACATGTATATTATGCTTTTATGAATCTCATGGATTATGAAAATGATTTGAATTTAATGGGTTTTATCGAAATCATGATCTTGATTTCTCTTTTTATTAATCAAGATTGTCTACTATGATTCTTTCTTTTTGCTATTTGAGGCATTAAAAAAGAATCATAATATGTCTATTGATACTCATGATTTATCTTCATGATCTTTGATATTTTATCTCTCATGATATGATTTTTATATATAATTCCTTGTATTCATGAAATATTTATCTCATCACTCAATTAATTCTTCTTGATATTCTTTATGTGATGATATGAATGCATGAAATATTCATGAATTTATTTTGATACATACAAATGATAAAAGAGGGAAAGGTTATGATCATGCATGGTAGGATGTAATTTGACAAATTAATACCATTATTATTTGAAACGTTTATGATTTGAATGATGCATATGCTTTTTATTGTGATGAAATGAAATTATGCATGAAATACAAATGAGAAGTTAATGATCATGCATGATAGGATGTAATGAACTTTGACATTTAGATACCATCATTTGAAAAGCTATGATCATGTTGCCAAAATGATGTATCATAAATGCTTGAATATCATGTATGATATGCCCATAGTGATGATTAATTTATTTGTATCATGCATCAAAAATGAAATGTATAGTTGTGTATGTTTTAATTTGAAAATATAATGATGCACAAATAAGATTGATACTTACCTTTATCATGATTTAGAAATTGATGTAAGGTCTTCCCTTCTTTTTGACAATGACAAAGGGGGAGATAGCTAGCTTGCAAAATTCAAGAAGACAGCAAAAATTGCACTTTGCAAAAGAGAAGAAATTGCTATCTTGAACATCACCGAGAATTGCTAGCTTGAAATCTCAAGAAAATACAAAAATATACTATCTTGCACAACGTAAAGAAAAGCAAATTTGCAAACTTACACAACTCTAAATTATTGCTAGCTTGTATGTTGTAAAACTTGCATATCTACAACTTGATAGCTTGAATGTTCTAAGCATGATGTAACACTTGCTAAATTTTCTAGCTTTAAATTGCATGATGATAAAACTTGATATTATGTTTTTCATGCAACGATTTGAACTTGTATTTCTAAACACCTAGAAAGTGGAACTTCTCCTTTTTGTTGATGACAAAGGGGGAGAAGTATGTTGATGTCATGTATGATTTGATTATGACATGTTTGCTTAGATTTTTGAATCCAAGAGTTTCTATCAACAAGGCATATTGATAGGGGGAGTTGGTTTAAACTCCGGGAGTTAAAGTTAACTCCATCATCAATTGGTTATCATCATCAAAAAAGGGGAGATTGTTGAATCTCATGATGAAACCAATTGATATGTGTTTTATTTTTTAATCTGTGTTTTGAGTGATGCAGAATGCTTCGAGCGGGATGAGACAATTAAAGCAGGAAAAATCATGTTGTGTCGGGGGAAAATATGTCAGAAGATTGGACATCTAACCGAAGGAACAATCGACATATCAACAAAAGGCTTCAGGTCGTGGATTCGGGCATCGGACCAAGAAGAGCGGATATTGCGTCAAGGATATCGGAGTTGCGGAGTCAACTAGCCGATTGGGCAATAGGCCGCAAGAGAGGACGATGCGCCGAAGAATCGGATAAAGCGTCGAGGGACCAATGACATGCCAGACAACTTGATTAATGCTTAGTATTAATTGTCAAGATCGAAATATGTTTTACATGTGTAAGATTAACTACGATAGCAAGGCATGAAGCAAAATGAAGTCCTAGAGTCAAGGACGCGATTACGATGTGAGTTCGAGAGTTCATTGGAAGTCTGGACGTTCGTCAGAAGTTCTGGAGTAACTAGCCGAGAAGTCTTAGAGCTTGCCAGAGAAACTCGTCAAAACTCACCAAGAAGATCGTCGTGAAGTCCAGGAGTTCGCTAGAAGTTCACCGGAAGCTCGCCGGAAGAATAGACATAGGGATTTGTTTTGCTTAGCAAATGTCTTAGGATTTCGTAGTTAGCATGTAATTGGGCTTGGATTTGGGCCAACCTAATTCGGGGCCAATTAGGCCCATGTAAGAACTGTGTTGGGCCCAATAAGAAGACCAAACAGTGCCCCAAGAAGTCTCACTGTCATGGCACAGTCTTCGAGACTATGTCAAGCGGTGGTACTACCAATTTAGGCAGTTGTATCGCCCCTAGCAGGGTGCCAGGCGGTGGTACCGCCCAGCACTGCCCCCCAAGCGACGGCACCGCCAGACTTGGGTGGTGGTACTACTAGTCAAAGGTGCCTAGCAAGCCAATCACGTGAGTGATGGCACGTGTGACTTGATACAAAATCTTTTTGCTTAATAAATTTTGGCATATATCACTTTATAACTATTGCATATATGCACATATATATTGTGATGTCCTTGGATTTGTGCAATGGGAATTAGATCATGATGAGATCATGACAATGAGATCGATTCACCTTTAAACACATATCCTAAATAATCCCAGTCAAAGGTTACTCGAGAGGGACATTGTGATAATCGGACAGACTGGTGTGCTGTATACCCATCCATATGATGGATGCAGCTGGTCTCATAGCTGCTCGTGTAGGGACACTAGGGATACAGTACAGGTGCTCATTGGAGAATGAGTTCACTGATTGATCCGCTTCGGAATGCTGGATGGTTGATGATGCCTTATTGTCAAACAGCGATTCCGTAGTCCTAGTGGTATATCTAGTCTTTAGACTTGAGACACCAAGGATGTCCTGTATGAGTGCTCCACTCTTTGATACCAGACTTATAGGTTTGGCTATCCCAAATCTAGTACAGCTGGTCATTGGGAGTGGTAGTCGACCTTACGAGGGCTATTGAGTGTCGATAGAAGATCATCCACTCTCAGCATCATGAGGGGAATATCCCATGTATTCTTGCTCAGACAAATCCTTGGCCAGGGTCATTCGGGTTGAGAGAGAAAGAGTTCTCCAGGAGAATCTGATTAGAGCAAGACTCGAGTAGAAACCGTATGGGTCTAACAGCACCATGCTCGATATACGGCCTCTGGGATATTAGATGGATGAGGGACTATAGGTACATGGTAATTGAGAACAGACAAGTCCAATGGATTGGATTCCCTTGTATCATCTGAGGACTCCGACGTAGTGGCCTAGTACGTCCATAGTCGATGAGTCGAGTGAATTATTACAGAGATAATAATTCACTGAGTTAGAAGGAGTTCTAACAGGTATGACTCATGGCCAGCTCGATATTGGGCCTAGAGGGTCACACACATTTGGTAGGCATTGCGATGAGTAGAGGTTCGGATAAGAGATATCTGACGGAGCCCTTATCTTATTGGATATCCAATAAGTCCCTGAATTATTAGATCCCATAGACAAGATCCAATAAGAGCCCATGAGAGATTATTGGATAGAGATCCACTAATCTAAAAGGCTTGGGTTATTGGATGCGATCCAATACCCACTAGGGGAGGATCCATTAGGGTTTGATGGGGGACCTCTATAAATAGGAGGGACTCAGAGCCTCATAGGCTAGAGCCTTTGCTTGCCTCTCCTATTCTCCTTCCCCTCTCTAACTCAGAGCAGGCCTGAAGTTTTGAGGAACGTCGTCGTAGCCCTATTGTGTGGATCACTGCTAGAAAGGAGGATGCTTGACCTCCTTCACCCTCTCCTAAGGATCTACAAGGAAATAGAGATATACGATCTCCCTAGGTAACACAATCTATTCTATACGTAGTTTTTCAGTTTCACGGATTTTGCGCACTAATCTTTGCACGATGATGAACATCTCTTTGGGAATCGGGGATTTTGTTTTCTTGTTCTTCCGCTGTGCATGTGATATCACCCCCAAAGATTTTTCCAACAGTGGTATCAGAGCCAGGTTGTTCGTGTGATAGATTAGTTTTAAACTACGTGTGTTGTGTTTTGAAGATGCTTTTGATGTCAAAATCGTTGACGCAAAAGCGAAAAGGGTAGCAACTGTTGTTGCCCTCGTTGCCATCGCAGATGGCAGCACTGCCATCTGTGTGCAGGCAGGCTGCCTACAGCAGCAGCCACAAGGTGATGCGCCATAGGGCAGCGGCGCCTGTGGCCGCTGCTCCAGCGGGCAAAATCCCAGCAGGGGTGGCCGCCCGGCGAGGCAGCACCGCCTGCGGGCAGTGCCTCGCGGGCAGAACCGCCCGCAGAGGCAGCAGTGCCCGCGGGGGCGCCCATCTATAGGGGCAGCGCCGCTAGCGGGCGTGCCGCTTGCAGGCGAGGGCAGCGACCCCGCCCTCCGCCGCACAGCCTACCGCCGGTAGGGTGGCGAAGGTAGCAGCAGCAGCATCAGCATGGGAGGATGAGGGCATTAGGCTTTTCTGGGCAAAAGATAGTTTTGCCCCTCGGAATTTAAGAAATTTCAGTTTCTGTCTTTTGTCTAAATTATGAAAATGCCCCTAGGAATTAAGAAATTCCCTATATGTCCCTGATTTCATAAAATACTAATTAATTAAAAAATTTAGTTGATTATTATTTTTATTATTATCTAGTAGTCCTACATGATGATGATTATTTATATATGTGATGTATGATGTGTGGACGGATGATCATGGACCGTGTGATGTGTGTACTTGTGATTATTATTATTAGGGTCTACGAGCCTCCATTATATTTCTCATTTATTGTTGGGCCTATGTACCTATGATTAAATTGTAATCACATGAGGAGGCGCAGCGGGAGTGTGGATGCGATAGCGGGACCCATGAGACGGACGATCGCGATGCATGAAGATGCATCGAGATATCGACGGAACCGACGAGGATGAGATGGACGATCACAGGGCATGGAGATGCACCGTTGCATACATAGATCTTGATGTGAGTGATTAGACCTACTGGCTCGGGCCTAATCACATTAGGTTGTTGTCCATGATCATCTGGTGTGATTGCTTATACACATACTAGATATGTATATATATTTGCATGCGATGTAGATATATATTAAATATGTATATGTGTGACATGTTATATTAGGAGATCAAATCATAGAAACATCTCTCTCGATAATATTAAGTCGGTAAACGTGAGGCAATTAGATTGACCCACGTGGCCTTCCATCATTATAAGTAGGAACCAATTCCCGGTGTAGGTTGAGTTGGCCGAGTCCCTCGAGACTCACCTATATGGCGATTCGCTATCTTGCTTACGACATAGAGATGTCACCGATGACCTGAGGACATGGTATGCTTAGTCGAGTCCCTCGAGGGTATATCATCAAATCAGACTCATCTTGTAACGAAGGTGTTGACTTAACCGAGCATCATGGTTGGTCGAGTCCCTCGAGACCATGGTGATTCGGAGGCTGAATAGGATGGGAATCATAAGGAGTTATGATCGACAAGAGTTGCCTACCTTTTAGGCTTAGTGTGATTGGTCAAGTCCCTCGAGGTTATACTAAGACGCTGATTGGATCCTGATCCCCACTAGAAGTCTGCCGGAGACTTCCGTTTCACGTGGTGAGGGTGTCGCGTGACTCGTTAGTAAAATAGTGGGAGCATATTAAGATAGAAGTCCATATCTTGATTGTTTATTTCTTGCAAAATCTGCATGTTATTCATTTCTACTGTATCTTTATTTTTAGAAAATGTCGCTTTCAAATCCTTTACGTGGCATACTTGATGTCAACCGCCTCACTGGTCCAAATTATACGGATTGGCTCCGTAACTTGAGAATTGTTCTCACAGTGGAGAAAATCGTATACGTCCTTGATACAGTGATGCCTATGCCCGAAGAAGGGGCAAGCGAGGATGAGATCGCTCGCTACGTGAAGTACATTGATGACTCCACTCTTGCTCAATGCTATATGTTGGGCTCTATGACTCCTGAGTTATGGAGACAACATGAAAAGATGGATGCCAGATCCATTCTCCTACATGTCCGTAAATTGTTTGAGGAGCATAGAAGGACTTAGCGATAGGAGATATCTAAGAGCCTCTTCCGCGCTAGGATGACTAAGGGGACATCGGTTCAGAACCATGGCCTAAAGATGATTGAGTGGATAGAGAAACTCAAAGGTCTAGGAATGGTCCTAGAGGATAACTTGTGTGTGGATATTGTGCTTCAGTCCCTACCAGATTTCTTTTCACAGTTCATAATGAATTTTAATATGAACAAGCTTGAGGTGACTCTCCAGAGCTCCTCAATATGTTGAGGGAGGTAGAGAGTACTATTAAGAAAGAGAAGCCAGTTCTCTACACTGGTGAGACCAGAAAGAAAAGGAAAGCAGAAAGGTCCCTTAAGTAGGGAAAGGGCAAGGGCAGACCAGGTAAAGCAAAGGTTGCTAAGAAAGACCCAGCAAAGGACAAAGGTCAATGCTTCCACTATGGTAAAAATGGGCACTGAAAGAGGAACTGCAAAAAGTACCTTGCAGAAAGGGCGAAACAAAAGCTTGATGAAGCTTCAGGAACATTCATGATCAGTCTTCATTTGTCAGACTCTTATGATAACGCATGGGTATTGGATACTGGTAGTGCTTATCATATATGCAATTCGTTGCAGGTTCTGGCAAGGCCTAGGAGACTAGAGAGAGGCGAGATGGACCTCAAGATGGGTAATGGAGCAAAAGTTACTATAGTAGCTGTTGGCGAGGTTGTCCTACATCTGCCTGGTGGAGCTTTTATTGCATTAGATGCATGTTATTTTGTTCCTTGTATTATCAAAAACATTATCTCCATTTCATGTTTGATAGTTAGTGGATATAAATTAATTTTTGAGAACAATGATTGTTCGATATTATGAGATGATAAGATCATCACAAAAGGAACATTGCATAATGGTTTATTTATGTTAGGCACTACTCCACATATCATGAATGTAAATGTGTCCAAGAGGAAACGAGATGAGATGAACAATGCATACCAGTGGCATTGTAGACTAGGTCACATCCATGAAAGAAGGATTCAAAAGTTGCTAAATGATGGATATCTAGATCCATTCGACTATGTGACATATGCAACTTGCGAGCCTTGCCTTCGTGGAAAACTGACCAACTCTCCATTTAGTGGAACTGGAGAGAGAGCCATTGAGCTATTGGAACTCATACATAGTGATGTATGTGGACCCATGTCAACTCATGCCATTGGTGGTTACTCCTACTTCATTACCTTTACTGATTATTTCTCAAGGTATGGATATATGTACTTAATGAAGTACAAGTCCGAGGCCTTTGAGAAACTCAGAGAGTATAGGAATGAGGTGGAGAACCGAACTGGAAAGAGTATCAAAACTCTTCGATCAAATCGAGGAGGTGAGTACTTGAGTGTAGAGTTTACTCAGTTCCTCAAGGACCATGGGATATTATCCTAATGGACACCTCCTTATACACCTCAGCTCAATGGTGTCTCTGAAAGGAGAAATCGTATGCTATTAGACATGGTATGGTCCATGATGAGTTTCGCTGACCTACCCATCTCATTCTGGGGATATGCCCTAGAAACCGTAACTTACCTTCTGAACAGAGTTCCAACTAAGTCGGTAATATCTACACTATATGAGATATGAAAAGGGAAGAAGCCTGATCTTAAGGTTGTTAAGATTTGGGGCTGCCCTGCCCACATTAAAAGACACAACCCCTATAAGTTAGAATCAAGGATAGAGCGATGCAAATTTGTGGGATACCCTAAGGAAACTTGTGAGTATTATTTCTATCATTTCGAGGACCAAAAGATCTTTGTAGCTAAGAGAGCAGTATTGTTGAATCTCAGATTTTGATGATAAAATCAATTGATGGGTTAATTGATCTAATCCATATTATTGAGTTAAGTGTGCAAGATTAACTACGATAACCAGAAAACATAAAGCAAGAATACCGGAGTCAAGTTCGATGGATGTTTAAGAGTCCGAAGAATCGTCGGAGATGCTGCTGGAACCAACCGAGAAGAAATCAGGAACTTGTTAGAATTTTCGGAAGTTCACCGAAGAGATTGTCGGAGGTTCGCGAAGATCACCGAGAAGGTTCGGCTACTCGTTGAAGTCGTCACAAGATCGGGAGCATGCTGGGAGTCCGTCGGAAGAAATCCGAGGGCATATCGGAAGTCCGCTGGAAGTTCGTCGGAACAAGACTCGACGTTCGTGGTTGAAAACTTGCTTGGGATGTTTTTTGTTATGTAGTTCACATGTAATTAGGATTAGGATTAAAAGATAATCCTATATCCTAGTTAGGGGCCAACTAGGCCCAAAATTAGACTTGGTTTGGGCTGAACTTAAAGCCCAACCAGTGAACCGAAGGGTCTGGCGGTGGCACCGCCCAGCACCCAAGAGCCAGGCGGTGGCACTGCTTGGCTGGGCGGTGGCACCGCCAATACACTATCAGTGTCAGACACTGACAGGCGGTGGCACCGCCAGCATTGGGAACCAAAGAGAATTCAAATTTTGGTGCCCAAATTTGAATCCTCTTGAGGCCTATAAATACCCCTCAATTCTCAGCTGAGATTACAACTTTTTGAGAAGCAATAGATTGAGATAAAGGTCTTAGAAAAGTCTTAGCAAGTCTTGTTTTCAATTTGCTAGAGTGTTCACCTCCTTTCTTGCTGAAAATTTGTAAGAGTGTGAACCGCTTGTAAAAGGTTGTAAGAGGGGTATTTGTACTTCCCCTTCAAGAGATTTGCTAGTAGAAGGTGGGAGCCTCATTGAAGAGGGCCTCACAAGTGGATGTAGGTCATTTGACCGAACCACTTTAAAATTGGCGTGATCTCTGGTTTGCATTTTCTTATTGCTATTTACACTACTACAAACCTTCTTACGTGCTTTATTTCCTCATTACCTTTGCTGCACACCTTTACGAACACGCGTTCAAGTTAAACTTTTTAAGTTTGATTTTTATCGTATGAAAGATTTGTCGAAACCAACGTTTTAATTCGTAGCACTAATTCACCCCCCCCTCTTAGTGCCGCTCCGATCCTAACAAGTATTCCTTGAGAAGGAACACATTCTTAGCGAAGATAGTGGGAGAATGATAGAGTTGAGCGAGGTTAGAGAACCAAGCTCAAGCACCACTCTACAGCCAAAGTCTATTCAGGTACCTAATACACAAGTTTCAACTTTACGTAGGTCTGATAGAGTATCTCATCCTCCTGAGAGATATGTGGGACATATTAGAGGAGAGGATGTTGAGGATATTGATTCTCAGACCTACGAGGAGGCTATTATGAGTATAGACTCCGGGAAGTGACAAGAAGCCATGAATTCTGAGATGGATTCTATGTACTCCAACAAGGTTTGGAACCTAGTTGATGCACCCGAAGGTATTGTACCTATCGGTTGCAAGTGGATCTTTAAGAAAAAGATCGGAGTAGATGGAAAGGTAGAGAACTATAAAGCAAGGCTAGTGGCTAAGGGGTATCGTCAAAGGCAAGGTGTTGACTACGATGAAACCTTCTCACCCGTAGCAATGCTAAAATCTATCAGAATTCTATTGGCTATTGCAGCATACTATGATTATGAGATCTGGCAGATGGATGTGAAAACTGCATTCTTCAATGGGAATCTCGAGGAGGAGGTGTATATGATGCAACCTGAGGGATTCATGTCCAAGAACTACCCAGATAAGGTGTGTACGTTGCTTAGATCCATTTATGGACTAAAGAAAGCTTCCCGAAGTTGGAACATAAGATTTGATGAGGCAATCAGATCTTATGACTTCGTTAAGAACGAAGATGAGCCTTGTGTGTATAGGAATGTAAGTGGGAGTGCTATCACCTTTTTGGTGTTATATGTGGATGACATCCTAATCATTGGGAATGACGTAGGAATGCTATCCATAGTAAAGGCTTGGTTATCTAGACACTTCTCCATGAAGGACTTAGGGGAAGCATCCTATATCTTGGGGATTAGAATTTATAGAGATAGATCTAAAAGGATGCTTGGCTTGTCCCAGTCTAAGTACATAGAAACCATTATCAAAAGGTTTGGCATGGAAAATTCCAAGAGAGGTCTCATACTGATGAGACATGGGATATCGCTTTCTACGAGTATGTCCCCAAAGACTCTAGAAGAAAGGGCGAACATGGATATAATACCTTATGCCTCAGCAATAGGGTCTATCATGTATGCCATACTATGTACTAGGCTTGATATAGCGCATGCTCTAAGTGTCACGAGCAGGTATCAGGCGGATCCAGGCTTGGAGCACTGGAAAGCAGTAAAGTGTATCCTTAAATACTTAAGAAGGACTAAGGATCTTTTACTAGTATATGAAGGTAATAGCCTTAAGGTTGAAGGCTATACAGACTCAAATTTTTAATTTGATATCGATGATAGCAAGTCGAATTTGGGGTACGTGTACACCTTGAATGAAGGAGCAATGTGCTGGAAGAGTTCCAAGCAAGATGCTACTGCTGACTAGACCACAAAGGCGAAGTAAATTGCTGCATCAGATGTAGCAAAGGAGGGAGTCTAGTTGAAGAAGTTCATCACAGATTTGGGAGTCGTGCTAGGTAGCGAGGAGCCGATCTCCTTATATTGCGATAACAACAGGGCGATTGCTCAAGTGAAGGAACCTAGGTCTCATAAAAAATCTAAGCATATTCTGAGGAGGTTCCACCTTATCAGAGAGATCGTAACCCGAGGAGATGTAGCAATGGAAAGAGTTCCATCCGAAGATAATATTGTAGATCCACTGATAAAGCTATTGTCTCATATTGTCTTTGAGCGTCACAGGGGTCTGATGGGGATCATACATGTCACGCCCCTCAAAAAAAATATCCATGATTTTAAAATTTTCATCAAAAACCAATTCATCCAGGATCCAATCACACATTTGAGGTCACTAAGAAAACATTCAGATCAAAATTTCACCTCTATAATCTACAAATTTATAAACCCTGTGCAGTTCATAAACATACAACATATCGTTCTATGATTTATAAAATCTGAACCCAACTCACCAAAATAATAACCACGACATAAATTCACCAGTATGGGAGTCTATACAGTCACAAAACCAACATTTACCATAAGTTCATATCATTACACGAATTAAACTTAATATTCCAAAATCCTAGACATCAAAAAGAGTCTTTTAAACTTATACAAAATCCACAAGGTTAGATTCATCGTCAACATTTCATTAGATGCAGAGTGTACTTATACAACAAAAACATATATACTATTAAAGATCTGCCCAAAGTCTTTTAGCTCTCCACTACCTCAGCCCAATCTTAATCATTTAAGAGAGCGACAGGCTATCCTGAAAAATTTATACAGCAACGGGGTGAGCATATAGAGCTCAGCAAGTGACTAACATATCCATGGTAAAAGAGGGAAATTTCCAAACAAATAAGGTTTCATAATCAAAGGCAGAATATAAGAATCCATAAACCAAATCTCATTAGGTGTAGAATCACACATATCATTTCAATCGAGATTTTTGGTTCTTATCAGACAGATCATAGAGTAATTGGAGCATATCAATAGAGTATAAAATGTTCCGGAGCATATCAACGGCATATGGAACATTTCGGAGCATGCCAATAACAGATGAAATCTTTCGGAGCATATCAACAACGAATGAAATGTTTCAGAGTATAACAATAACAAATGAAATGTTTCGGAGCTTATCAATGGCGTATAAAATGTTCCGAAGCATATCAACGGCGTATGGAATATTTCGGAGTATATCAATAGCAAATACCAAACAGAAGCTCAAACGTCGTATTTGACATTGCATTCATATAATTCTTATCCAAAGCATGTACAGAAACATATAACCAAAGCTCTTGATATCATATCAAACATACAGAAGGTGCAGTGGGACCGCAAACAAAATATGAATCATCCATTTATGAATGACCACCAGACAGAAGTCTCCCACGTCTGGGAGCTCCATCCACCCACGTCTAGGTGAAGTCAGAGGGGGGCCGGCAGAGCATCTCAGGCTCTATGCACATACCCTTTACCATTTCTGGCAAAGGTCTAGATAATCCCACAAACACCAGAGTACAAAAGGCAGTATGAACAATAAATAGCACATATCGGAAGCACACGCGGAACAACAAAACGTACATGTGCCTTTACGAGTTAGTGTGATATAGCATAAAAGTTTCACAATATGTTCAAGAATGGAAATAGTTTATAGACAAGAGCAAATGAGAATTCAAGCATTAATATAAGCCTCAATTGAGTGAAGGGAACTGAATGAAATCTATTCCCAAGCGAATGAAAACAAGAGATGCGAAATCGATCCAAGTTCGATTTCTGGCAGAAATCAAGAGGCACATTGAACAATTATTTCAGATTGTCAATTATGCTCCAATACCCTCAAGAAAGCTATGGTCGAACAATATATCAATCTATATTCTGATGGAACAAATTTCAAATGAAACAGGGTTTCCAACACGGAGTTACCACGGATTTAGTAATCAAAGGTCAAAACAAAATCACTGTTCTGTAGAATTCATAGGGTTGGGTTCAACAGATAACAGGATAGGCATATGAATTCCAAATTTATCACTCTATGTGTCAAAAGAAAGGTTTGCAAGTCTAGTTTCGAATAAAGTCAGTTTTGCACAAATCAGAATTTTCAACAGTAACTTATAGGTATTTTAGCACCTAAAGGTCAAAAATTTTGATCCCTGTTTTGAAGCATCTATTGGCTCATTTGAAACAGACGTTTGGGTAAGTATTCGGTGTTCAAAATCTTCAAAATTTGTGCGAAAAGAAAGATATAAGAGTCTAATTTCAAACAAACTAGGTCCTGCTCAAATCTGTATTTTTTACTAAAAATTATAGCAGGAACCGTATATAGGGGTCAGTTTACCAAAAAATTTCAGAATCCATGGTTCTATGTCCAAAGAGAGACATATCAGTTTCTAAATAGAAATCCTTCAGATTATTTTGAATCAACATAAGAACAGATACTAATATTTCTATAGGATGGGGTTAGAATACTTGCCTTTGAGAATTTTTGACCCTAAATGAGAAGATTTGAGCAAGAAACCTTAAAGCCCCAATTTTTTCTTCTTCTTCTTTAATTCTTCTTCTTTCTTTCTTTCTTACCCTGATCATCCACGCAGCTGCCTTCTCTGCTTCCTTAAGAACGAAGGCAGAGAGGCTTAAACAGTGGGATTTGTCATTTTGTGTATTTTGCAGTTTAGTCCTTGTTTTTATTATATTCACGATTAGGTCCTCAGGGTTTACATATACGTCCTCAGATTCTTTTTTGAACAAATCTCCCAAATCTTAAAAATAAGTTACCTCTGATTCATACTTTATTTCTTTTATCAATTTAAAATAGATACTTACATTATCACTAGAAATTTATACGAAAATTCGGAAATGAGGGGTGTTACACTCTCCCCCCCCTTAAAAGAAAAATTTAGTCCTCTAAATTTATCGTACCTCTATCGATGAAAAGACGGGGGTACACCTTTTCATTTCCTCCTCTAGCTCCCAAGTTGTTTCCTCTCCAGAATGATGTCTCCAAATTACTTGAACTAGTGGGATGACCCGATTCCTTAGGATTTTTTCTTTCTTATCAACAATCTGAATAGGCTCTTCCACATAAGATAAATCTTTATCGATCTCCATCAGCTCATACTTAATGATGTGAGAAGGGTCATATATATACTTTCTAATCATCGAAACATGGAATATATTATGGATGTGACCCAAGGATGGTGGCAGGGCAATCTTATAAGCGACAGAACCAACCCTCTCAAGAACCTCAAAAGGTCCAATAAACCTCGGGCTTAACTTTCCTTTCTTCCCAAACCTTATAATGCCTTTGGAAGGGGAAACCTTTAAAAACACAAAATCTCCAATTTCGAACTCGATATCTCGCCTTCTATTGTCAACATAACTCTTTTGACGACTTTGAGCAGTTTTTAACCTTTTCCTTATAACTTGAATTTTCTCAGTAGTATCTTGCACTTTGTCTGGTGCTAACATATTTCTATCACCAACTTCCTCCCAACATATAGGTGTTATGCATCTTCGCCCATATAAAGCTTCGTAAGGAGCCATTTGAATGCTTGAATGATAACTATTATTATAAGTGAACTCAATAAGTGAAATATCTTTATCCCATTCACCCTTCCAATCCATAACATAGGCTCTAAGCAGATCCTCAAGTGTTTGAATTGTTCTTTCTGACTGATCATCAGTCTGAGGATGATATGCAGTACTAAACTTAACTTTAGTGCCCATCGACTCCTGCAATCTTCTCCAGAATCTAGAGAGAAATCTGGAGTCTCTATCAGAGATGATCTCCTTTGGAATACCATGAAGTATTACTATTTCATTGACATATAAATCTGCAAGTCTGTCAAGCGAATAAGTCATATTAATCGGTAGGAAATGCACAGATTTTGTTAACCTATCAATGATAACCCAAATAGCATCATGCTTCCTAGAGGTTCTGGGTAGTCCCGAAACAAAATCCATGGTAATACATTCCCATTTCCATTCAGGAATATCTAAAGGTTGCAACAACCCTCCAGGTCTTTGGTGTTCTACTTTGATTTGCTGACAAGTCAAGCATTTTGAAACATACATTGTAATTTCCTTCTTCATGCCTTCCCACCAATAATGACTTTGGATATCCCTATACATCTTAGTGCTCCCTTGATGCATGGTGTACTTTGAAGTATGACTTTCCTTTAGGATTTGATTCTTGATATCTGGCTCATTTGGCACACATACCCTCTCCCCAAATCTCAATAGGCCATCCTTTGAAACTTGAAATTTTGGCTTCAATTCCTTTTCTACTTCATTCCTGAAGTAGATTAAACGTGGATCTCGTAATTGTCCTTCCTTAATTTGTTGAATAAGATCAGATTGCACTTGAATGGAGGCCATCAATATCATCGAGTCATGCTCTTTCCCCAAAGCTTTCAAATCAGAATTTTCTTCTAATAACGTCCATTGCTTCACCACCAAACTAGCCATAAAACTTGTAGATTTTCTACTAAGTGCATCAGCAACAACATTGGCTTTGCCCGGGTGATAACGGATGGCACAATCATAATCCTTTAGAAGTTCTATCCATCTTTGCTGCCTCATGTTTAACTCTTTCTGAGTGAAAATATATTTTAAACTCTTGTGATCAGTAAAGATTTCAAATTGTCGACCATACAAATAATGTCTCCAAATCTTTAGAGCAAAAACAATTACTGCCAATTCCAAATCATGAGTTGGATAATTCACTTCATAAGTTTTTAGTTGCCTAGAAGCATAAGCAATCACTCTCCCTTCTTGCATCAAAACACATCCAAGGCCCTTTCTTGAAGCATCAGTATAAACTATAAATCCCTCACTACCACTTGGAATAGTGAGAATAGGGGCACTAGTCAATCTTCTTTTTAACTCTTGAAAACTTTGCTCACAATCATCACCCCATACAAATTTCACATTCCTTTTAGTGAGGTTGGTGAGAGGTCGAGCAATTCGAGAAAATCCCTCCACAAATCTCCTGTAATATCCTGCCATGCCCAAGAAGCTTCTAACTTCTGTTACATTTGTTGGTGCATCCCATTCAACTACAGCTTCCACTTTCTTTGGATCAACAGATATACCCTTCCCTGAAATCACATGGCCTAAGAAAGCAACTTCATTCAACCAAAATTCACATTTGCTGAACTTTGCATACAACTTCTTGTCTCTTAGTATGGACAATACATTTCTCAAGTGTTCCTCATGCTCCTGATTACTCCTTGAATGCACCAATATGTCATCAATGAATACAATTACATAGTCATCCAAGAGCGGTTGAAATATCCTGTTCATTCGTTCCATAAAAGCTGCAGGAGCATTAGTCAAACCAAAAGGCATCACCAAGAATTCATAGTGACCATATCGAGTTCTAAAAGCTGTTTTTGGAATATCCTCCTCCTTGATCTTCAACTGATAGTAACCTAACCTGAGATCAATCTTAGAGAATACTTGTGCTCCCTGCAGTTGGTCAAACAAATCATCAATTATGGGTATGGGATACTTGTTTTTTATGGTCACCTGATTCAACTGTCTATAATCAATACAAAGCCTTAATGTTCCATCCTTCTTCTTCACTAATAATACCGGAGCACCCCACGGTGAAACGCTGGGTCGTATGAAGCCCTTATCTAATAATTCTTGTAGTTGCTTCTTTAATTCCTCTAGCTCGAGTGGTGCCATTCTATAGGGAGGCTTAGATATTGGGGTTGTACTGGGGACCAGATCAATAACAAATTCACCCTCTCTATCTGGAGGTAAACCGGGCAAGTCATCTGGAAATACATCAGGGAACTCTTTGACCACTGAAATTTCATCTAGATGGGTTCCCTGTTTTAAATGCTCATTTACACACACCATATAACAAAAGCAACCTTTCTGCATAAGACGATAAGCCTGAAGTGCTGATATCAAGCAAGGGGGCAAATCATGCCTAATGCCCTCAAAGTAAAATATAGGATGATATGGTATACAAAAAGTAATTATCTTTGTGTAGCAATCAATACTAGCATGATTGGAAGATAGCCAATCCATGCCAAGTATAATATCAAAACCCTGGATCTCTAGGAGAATCAAATCAGCAAGAAGTTCATGTTCTCCAATAGAGATCGAACATGATGGGTAAACCAAATTTGTTGCCAAAGAATCCCCAACAGCAGTCGTTACATATAACATATCACCCAGGGATCTAGGTAGAATATCCAAGTGACAAGCAAAGTATTGTGAAACAAAGGATAGGTTAGAACCGGGATCGAACAAAACTTTTGCACTTCTTTTAGAAACATGAAGAATACCTTCAACCACGGATTTAGAAGCTTTAGAATCTTGTTCAGTGATAGCATATACTCTAGCATGGGTTGAGGGTCTAGGAGGCATTGGCTCTCTCTTCCTTTTTAGTGGGCAATCTCTTAATTGATGATCTAACCTTCCACAAGCAAAACAGGCTCCAATCGTCCGATAACACTGACTTGTCTCATGATTTAATCCACATTTTGCACATAACTGAGTCCTCCATAGTGGTTTACCTTTTTCAAATCTAGATGTCTTGATCCTCTTGTCACTAGCTCCATATTCATTTTCCCTCTTACTTTTGCTAGCAAATTTGTCCTTTTTGTTCTTACCCAAGATTTCTTGAATTTCCTCCAAGTCCCTCTCAATTTTCAGAGCTCTTTCTATCGTATCTGCATATGTTTGTAGTTTTAAAGCTGACATTCGGCTTCTTATTGCTGGCCATAATCCCCTTTCAAACCTTCTTGCTTTTCTAGATTCATCATCAGTCATATGTGTGGCAAACCGGGAGAGCTCAGTGAATTTAGATTCATACTTTGTAACCGTCATACTTCCCTGGATAAGATTCAAGAACTCCAATTCTTTTTGCTCTCTCATACAATCTGAAAAATATTTATCGTTAAATTTTTCTTGGAATAACTTCCATGTCATTGGCTCATGTTTGATTTCAGAAATCCTCTTAATCATTCTCCACCAGTGTTCAGCTTCTCCTTCCAGCATAAAGGTGGCAAGAAAAACCTTTCGATCATCAGGGTAATTTAAGACATCAAATATTTTCTCTATCTGCATCATCCATCTTTCTGCCACCATTGGATCAGACTCACCACTAAAACTGGGAGGACTAAGCTTCTTAAACTGTTCAATTCCCAACCCCGTCTGGTTTGATATCCCTGTTCCATCATTTCTTCCTTGTTGGACAGGTTGTTGTTATTGTTGCATCACTTATGCCATAGTCTCCAAAGTCCGCATGATACCACTCAATTGATCAGCAGTAGATGTAACAGGAGAACTAGATGATCTCGTCATCCTTGCTTCCTAAAACATCAAAAGAACATTTTCTATGATCAATCTCTAAATGATAGTCAATAAACCTCAAAAAAAATATTCTTAGTGATTCTCAAATCATGCTCTGATACCACCTATATCACGCCCCTCAAAAAAAATATCCATGATTTTAAAATTTTTATCAAAAACCAATTCATCCAGGATCCAATCACACATTTGAGGTCACTAAGAAAACATTTAGATCAAAATTTCACCTTTATAATCTACAAATTTATAAACCCTGTGCAGTTCATAAACATACAACATATCATTCGATGATTTATAAAATCTGAACCCAACTCACCAAAATAATAACCACGACATAAATTCACCAGTATGGGAGTCTATACAGTCACAAAACCAACATTTACCATAAGTTCATATCATTACACGAATTAAACTTAACATTCCAAAATCCTAAACATCAAAAGGAGTCTTTTAAACTTATACAAAATCCACAAGGTTAGATTCATCGTCAACATTTCATTAGATGCAGAGTGTACTTATACAACAAAAATATATATACTATTAAAGATCTGCCCAAAGTCTTTTAGCTCTCCACTGCCTCAGCCCAATCTTAATCATTTAAGCGAGCGACAGGCTATCCTGAAAAATTTATACAGCAACGGGGTGAGCATATAGAGCTCAACAAGTGACTAACATATCCATGGTAAAAGAGGGAAATTTCCAAACAAATAAGGTTTCATAATCAAAGGCAGAATATAAGAATCCATAAACCAAATCTCATTAGGTGTAGAATCACACATATCATTTCAATCGACATTTTTGGTTCTTATCAGATAGATCATAGAGTAATTGGAGCATATCAATAGAGTATAAAATGTTCCGGTGCATATCAACGGCATATGGAACATTTCGGAGCATGCCAATAACAGATGAAATCTTTCGGAGCATATCAACAATGAATGAAATGTTTCAGAGTATAACAACAACAAATGAAACGTTTCGGAGCTTATCAGTGGCGTATAAAATGTTCCGAAGCATATCAACGGCGTATGGAATATTTCGGAGCATATCAATAGCAAATACCAAACAGAAGCTCAAACGTCGTATTTGACATTGCATTCATATAATTCTTATCCAAAGCATGTACAGAAACATATAACCAAAGCTCTGGATATCATATCAAACATACAGAAGGTGCAGTGGGACCGCAGACAGAATGTGAATCATCCATTTCTGAATGACCACCAGACAGAAGTCTCCCACGTTTGGGAGCTCCATCCACCCACGTCTAGGTGAAGTCAGAGGGGGGCCGGCAGAGCATCTCAGGCTCTATGCACATACCCTTTACCATTTCTGGCAAAGGTCCAGATAATCTCACAAACACCAGAGTACAAAAGGCAGTATGAACAATAAATAGCATATATCGGAAGCACACGCGGAACAACAAAACGTACATGTGCCTTTACGAGTCAGTGTGATATAGCATAAAAGTTACACAATATGTTCAAGAATGGAAATAGTTTATAGACAAGAGCAAATAAGAATTCAAGCATTAATATAAGCCTCAATTGAGTGAAGGGAACTGAATGAAATCTATTCCCAAGCGAATGAAAACAAGAGATGCGAAATCGATCCAAGTTCGATTTCTGGCAGAAATCAAGAAGCACATTGAACAATTATTTCAGATTGTCAATTATGCTCCAATGCCCACTAGAAAGCTATGGTCGAACAATATATCAATCTATATTCTGATGGAACAAATTTCATATGAAACAGGGTTTCCAACACGGAGTTACCACGGATTGAGTAATCAAAGGTCAAAACAAAATCACTGTTCTGCAGAATTCATAGGGTCGGGTTCGACAGATAACAGGATAGGCATATGAATTTCAAATTTATCACTCTATATGTCAAAAGAAAGGTTTACAAGTCTAATTTCGAATAAAGTCAGTTTTTTACAAATCAGAATTTCCAACAGGAACTTATAGGTATTTTAGCACCGAAAGGTAAGAAATTTTGATCCCTGTTTTGCAGCATCTATTGGCTCATTTGAAACAGACGTTTGGGTAAGTATTCGGTATTCAAAATCTTCAAACTTCATGTTAAAAGAAAGATATAAGAGTCTAATTTCAAACAAACTAGGTCCTGCTCAAATCTGTATTTCGTATTAAAAATTATAGCTAGAACCGTATATAGGGGTCAGTTTACCGAAAAATTTCAGAATCCATAGTTCTATGTCCAAAGAGAGACATATCAGTTTCTAAATAGAAATCCTTCAGATTATTTTGAATCAACATAAGAACAGAGACTAATATTTCTGTAGGATGGGGTTAGAACACTTGCCTTTGAGAATTTTTGACCCTAAATGAGAAGATTTGAGCAAGAAACCTTAAAGCCCCAATTTTTTCTTCTTCTTTTCTTCTTCTTCTTCTTCTTCTTCTTTCTTTCTTTCTTACCCTGATCATCCATGCAGCTGCCTTCTCTACTTCCTTAAGAACGAAGGCAGAGAGGCTTAAACAGTGGGATTTGTCATTTTGTGCATTTTGCAGTTTAGTCCTTATTTTTATTATATTCACGATTAGGTCCTCAGGGTTTACATATAGGTCCTCAGATTCTTTTTTGAACAAATCTCCCAAATCTTAAAAATAAGTTACCTCTGATTCATACTCTATTTCTTTTGTCAATTTAAAATAGATACTTACATTATCACTAGAAATTTATACGAAAATTCGGAAATGAGGGGTGTTACAATACATATAGGTGATTGGCTTTAGGTCAAGTGGGAGATTGCTAGTCATAGGTGCCCAACAAGCTAATCACGTGAGTGATGGCACGTGTGACTTGATACAGAATCTTTTTGCTTATTATATTTTGGCATATATCACTTTATAACTATTGCATATATGCACATATATATTGTGATGTCCTTGGATTTGTGCAATGGGAATCAGATCGTGATGAGATCATGAAAATTAGATCGATTCACCTTTAAACACATATCCTAAATAATCCCGGTCCTAGGTTACTCGAGAGGGACATCATGATAACCGGACAGATTAGTGTGCTGTATACCCATCCATATGATGGATGCAACTGGTCTCATATTTGCTCGTGTAGGGAAACTAGGGATACAGTGCAGGTGCTCATTGGAGAATGAGTTTACTGATTGATCCGCTTATGGAATGCTTGATGGTTGATGATGCCTTATTGTCAAACAGCGATTTCGTAATCCTAGTGGTATATCTGGTCCTTAGACTTAAGACACCAAGGATGTCTTGTATGAGTGCTCTACTCTTCGATACCAGACTTATAGGTTTGGCTATCCTATATCTAGTACAACTGGTCATTGGGAGTGGTAGTCGACCTTACGAGGGCTATTGAGTGTCGATAGAGGATCATCCACTCTCGGCGTCATGAGAGGAATATCCAATGTGTTCTTGCTCAGACAAATCCCTGGCTAGGGTCATTCGGGTTGAGAGAGAAAGAGTTCTCCAGGAGAATCCGATTAGAGCAAGACTCGAGTAGAAACCGTATGGGTCTGACAGCACCATGCTCGATATACGGTCTCTGGGATATTAGATGGATGAGGGGCTATAGGTACACGGTAATTGAGGACAGACAGGTCCAATGGATTGGATTCCCCTGTATCGTTTGGGGACTACGGCATAGTGGCCTAGCACGTCCATAGTCGATGAGTCGAGTGAATTATTACAGAAATCATAATTCATTGAGTTAGAAGGAGTTCTGATAGGTATGACTCACGGCCAACTCGATATTGGGCCTAGAGGGTCACACACATATGGTAGGCATTGCGATGAGTAGAGGTTCGGATATGAGATATTTGACGGAGCCCTTATCTTATTGGATATCCAATAAGTCCCTGAATTATTGGATCCCATGGACGAGATCCAATAAGAGCCCATGAGAGATTATTGGATAGAGATCCACTAATCTAAAAGGCTTGGGTTATTGGATGCAGATCCAATACCCACTAGGGGAGGATCCATTAGGGTTTGACAGGGGACCTCTATAAATAGGAGGGATTTAGAGCCTCATAGGCTAGAGCCTTTGCTTGCCTCTCCTATTCTCCTTCCCCTCTCCACCTCAGAGCAGGCCTGGAGTTTTCAGGAGCGTGGTCGCAGTCCTGCTGTGTGGATCACCGCTAGAGAGGAGGATGCTTGACCTCCTTCACCCTCTCCTACGGATCTGCAAAGAAACTGTTGAATCTCGGATTTTGATGATGAAGTCAATTATCATTTGTTATCTAATCCATATCTTGAGACAAGTGTGCAGGATTAACTATGATAAAAGTAAGACATGCAATAGGAGTTGCGCTGGAGTCAAGACAATGATCACGTTGGGAGTTCGAGAGTTCAACGGAAGTTCGGACAGTCATCGGAGGTTCTGTAGGAACAAATCCGAGAAGTCCATGAGCTTGCCAAAGAAGCTCATCGGAACTCACCAAGTGGATCGTCGCAAGTGCAGGAGTTTGCTGGAAGTCCGCAGGAGCATCACCGAGGGTTCATCGGATGATCGACGGAAGTTTGCCGGAAGCTCGCCGGAAGAAGCGATTGACGCATCGGAGCAAGTTGCAGTAAATGCCTTAGGGAATATCGTAGTTAGCACAATGATTAAGTTGGAAATGCGAGGTGATCCCATTAACTTAATCTTGGGGCAATTGGGCCCTTGAAAAACCCAAATTGGGCCGAATGGATCAACCCATTCGGACCCTGATTTCTGCCAGGCAGTTGAACCGCCCAAGGCAGGAGGTTGCACCGCTTGGGCTCAGTCTCCGAGCGAGACTGGGAGGTGCAACCGCTCTAGCCAGGCGGTGGCACCGCCTGGGCTCAGTCTCCGAGCGAGACTGGGCGGTGCAACCTCCCCTGACAGGAGGTGGCACTGCCTGGGCTCGGTCTCCGAGCACTGGTTGAGCGGTGCAACCGCCTCAGTCAGGAGGTTGCACCGCCTGAGCTCGGTCTTCAAGCTCTGGCAGGAGGTGCAACCGCCCCTCACAGGAGGTGCAACCGCCCTTGACAGGAGGTGGCACCGCCTAGAGGCTCAGTCTTCGAGCTCTGCCAAGCGGTGCAACCGCTCCAATCAGGAGGTGCAACCGCCTGATCCCGGAATTCCGGGAATTGACAGTTTTGAGCTCCAAATTTGAACTGGGTTGGGGCCTATAAATACCCCACCCATTCAGCACTGAAAAAGCACAGAATACACACCGAAATCTTGATCTTGTTCTATGATTTTTGGAGCTCAAAATTATTGTAAAGGCCAAAAGTTCTTCTTCCTCTTTTCTTCCAAGTTCTGAGCGGTAAAGAGAGGAGAGAAAATTCTGTAAGGGTTGTCTCCTAAGCCCGTCAAAAGGAGTGAAACTGTAAACGGGTGGTTGGCCTTCGCCTATTGAAGGAAGGCCTCTAGTTGACGTCGGTGACCTCGTCGGTGGAGGAAGCCAAAAGTGGAGTAGGTCAAGATTGACCGAACCACTCTAAATCTCGGTTTGCATTTACTTTGAGCATATTATCTTTACTGCAAACCTCCTCTAAAGCTTACTGCTTTCTGCGCATATACAATCGGGTTTTAAGCTTTGCACTTTCCGAATCAGCGTTTAGACGTAAATCTGTTTTTTCGTACGTTCATCATATTTCAATTTGCGTTTACATTTTGATTTCAATCATAATTGCAAACTGCCTTTATATCCTTGCTTAAACTACATCTCGCCTAATCAAGTGATTTACGAATCAGCATTTAGACATAAATCAGCTTCTTCGTACGAATGTCATATTTCAATTTACGCTTATATTCTGGTTTTCATCATAACGGCAAACTGCCTTCATAGATTGATTTTAACGTCATCTCGATTGATCTTAAGTTGAAGTAATCTTAGAATCGGCTTTCACACCAAAATCGTTTTTATCGTTCGAACGTGTTTTATCATTGAAAGATTTCCGCTGCACTAATTCACCCCCCCCCCCCCCCCCCTCTTAGTGCTCTTGATCCTAACAATTGGTATCAGAGTGGGGTTAACTCTCAAACGGATTAAAACCCAAGAGAGATGGCATACGCCGGGAACCAAGAGGGTCATTCTATTACACGTCCACCCATGTTCAATGGGATGGACTACACCAATTGGAAGACCCGAATGAGGATCTTTCTTATTTCTATGGATTTTGAACTTTGGAATCTTGTCAAAAATGGATTTTCGAAGTCTTCTCTTCCAATGATCGATTGGAATGAATTGGAGAAGAAGGCTTTTGCTCTTAATGCAAAGGCTATGAATGCCTTATTTTGTGCACTTGATAAAAACGAGTTCAACCGTGTTTCGGTTTGTGAAACCGCATTTGATATTTGGCACACACTCGAAGTGACTCACGAAGGCACAAGTAGAGTGAAAGAGTCAAAAATCAACCTTTTGTTACACTCTTTCGAATTTTTCTAGATGAAACCGAGTGAGACTATTGGCGACATGTTTACCCGTTTCATGGATGTCGTCAACGGTTTAAAAGGACTCAGAAAAAGTTTTTCGGATTTTGAGCTCGTAAATAAGATTCTAAGATCCCTTCCTAAAAGTTGGGATCCTAAAGTCACTGCTATTCAAGAGGCGAAAGATCTAAACAACTTCCCTCTTGAAGAACTAATCGGGTCATTAATGACCTACGAGATGACTTGCAAAGCTCATGAAGAGCAAGAAGATATCCTTCCAAAGAACAGGAAGGATATGGCACTTAAAATTTCAGAAGACCACTTGATAGAAAACTCAAGTGATGAGGACTGTGACGATGACTTGGCACTTCTAACAAGAAAATTTAAAAAATTCATTAAAAGAAACAAGTTTAAGAATGAAACAAAAAACAAATTTGAACCCAAGAAGGACCAAGTTATTTGCTATGAGTGCAAGAAGCCGGGATACTACAAGAGTGATTGTCCCAAGTCAAGAAGAGAACATCAAAGAAGAAGGCGCTCAAAGCAACATGGGATGACTCGAGCACGTCCGAAGAAGAGGAGTCCAACACCGAGCAAGTTGTTCATTACGCTTTAATGGCCATCGGAGAGGAGGTAACGAATTTAATAGATGCAGATTTATCATTTGATGAATTATTAAATGCCTTCCATGACTTATTTGATGAATGCAAGATTATTAGTAAAAAATACAAATTGCTAAAAAAGGAGCATGATAGTCTTACTTGTAATTTCGATAATTTAAAAACTGAATATCATGATAGTTTAAGTTATGCATAAAGTGCCATGATCTAGACACTCTCCAAAAGGAAAACTTGCTACTTAAGGACACCTTGAAGAAATTCGAGGTTGGTAGCAAGTCATTGAACATGATCCTTGCAAACAAGGGTCACGTTCCCAAAAGAAGTGCAATCGGATTTGTGAGAAGTCCTCACCAAAATCCAACCACCTTCATAAAAGGCCCCATCTTACATGTTCGACACCAAAGCAAATGCAACTTTTGTTGCAAACTTGGACATAAAACGCATTATTGTCCATTCAAGAAAATTAGTCCAAACAAATTAATTTGGGTTCCTAAAGGAACCATAATAAATTCTATGCAACATGATAAACAATGTAGATCTATTTTTGAGGCACCCAAAAGCAAATGGGTACCTAAAAATCATCATTTCTTGTAGAAACCTATACCATCGCAAGCTAGGAGCAAGAGATGGTACCTTGATAGTGGATGCTCAAGGCATATGACCGGAGATCCATCTCAATTCTCTAAGCTCACTAGCATAGACGAAGGCTATGTCACCTTCGGAGACAACAACAAGGGTAAAATCATTGGCAAAGGAACCATAGGTAACAAATCCAACTTCTTTATCGAAGATGTTTTGTTAGTTGATGGTTTAAAACATAACCTCTTGAGCATTAGTCAATTATGTTATAAAGGATATATTGTCAGATTCGAGTCTAATTCTTGTATCATTGAAAAACCACACAAAAACACGTCTATGATTGCATTAAAAAAAAATAACGTATATACTATTGACATCAATGATTTGTGTAATGAAATGTGTTTTTCGGTTTTGAATGAGAATGCTTGGCTATGGCATAGAAGATTAGGTCATGCTAGCATAAAACTAATCACTCAAATATCATCTAAAGAACTTGTAAGAGGTATTTCTCATATCAAGTTCATCAAAGATAATGTATGTGATGCTTGCCAATTAGGTAAACAATTTAAGGGCAGTTTCAAATCTAAGAATCAAATAAGCACCTCTAGGCCCTTACAATTGATCCATATGGACTTGTTCGGACCAATCTCTACATCAAGCCTAGGAGGTAGCAAATACGCATTCGTCATTGTGGATGACTATAGCAGATACACATGGACTTACTTCTTAAAACAGAAAAATGAATGCTTTAGATATTTTACCAAGTTTTGTAAACTTGTTCAGAATGAGAAGGGTTCTATGATTTCGTCAATTAGAAGTGATCACGGTGGTGAATTTCAAAACCATAATTTTCAAGAATTATGTGAACTCAATGGATACAACCATAATTTCTCTACTCCTAGAAATCCTCAACAAAATGGAGTAGTAGAAAGAAAAAATCAAAATTTACAAGAAATGACAAGAACCATGTTGAATGAACATAGCCTACCCAAATATTTTTGGGCCGAAGCCGTAAATACTGCATGCTATATTTTCAATAGAGTTCTAGTAAGACCCTTACTCACCAAAACTCCTTATGAGTTATGGAACAACAAAAAACCCAATGTTTCATATTTTAAAGTCTTTGGGTGTAAGTGCTTTATCTTGAATGAAAAAGATAACTTAGGAAAATTTGATGCTAAATCCGATGAAGGAATCTTTCTTGGTTATTCTTCGGTTTCTAAAGTTTTTCGTATCTTCAACAAAAGAACTTTAATTATTGAAGAATCCATTCATGTTGTCTTTAATGAGATTTCCGAAATCAGGAAAAATGATTTTGATGATGATGTTAATTTTGATTCCTTGAATTTAAATGAAACCCCTTCTCCAACTAGCAACTTGAATGCATCCACTTCCGAAACATCCTTACCCAAGGATTGGAAGTATGTATATGCCTATCTTAAGGAGCTAATCTTAGGAGACACATCAAAGGGGGTTCAAACACGTTCTTCTCTTAAAAATTTTTGTTCCAACGCCGCTTTTCTCTCCCAAATTGAACCCAAAAGTGTTGACAAAGCCATGAAAGATGATTCATGGATTATCGCAATGCAAGATGAATTAAATCAATTTGAGAGAAATGAGGTGTGGAAGCTTGTTCCTAGGCCAAATGACCATTTAGTTATTGGTACTAAATGGGTTTTTAGAAACAAGCAAGATGAATATGGTATCGTGGTTAGAAACAAGGCTAGATTAGTGGCCAAAGGTTTCAACCAAGAAGAAGGTATCGATTACGAAGAAACCTTCGCTCTTGTGGCTCGATTAGAAGCCATAAGGATGCTCCTTGCCTACGCTAATAGTAATAATTTTAAGTTATTTCAAATGGATGTTAAAAGTGCCTTTCTTAATGGCTTTATTTCCGAAGAAGTCTATGTTGAACAACCTCTTGGATTTGAAAATAATAGCCTTCCTAATCATGTGTTTAAATAAACTAAAGCTCTCTATGGTTTAAAACAAGCTCCAAGGGCTTGGTATGAGAGACTTAGTTCTTTTCTTATTGAAAATAATTTCACAAAAGGCAAGGTTGATACTACATTGTTCATCAAGAATTTTGAAAATAATTTTCTCATTGTTCAGATTTATGTTGATGATATTATCTTTGGTTCTACGAATGAATCTCTTTGTGAATCTTTTGCTAAAACTATGAGTCCTGAATTCGAAATGAGTTTAATGGGAGAATTAACATTCTTCTTAGGCTTACAAATCAAACACCTAAGCAATGGCATCTTCATTAGTCAAACTAAATATGCTATGAATTTGCTGAAAAAGTTTAATATGAATAACTCAAAAGCTATTAACACTCCTATGAGCACCTCCACTAAGTTAGAAATTGATGAAAGTGGAGAAAGCTTCGATCAAAAAACTTATAGGGGTATGATAGGAAGTTTACTTTACCTCACTACAACTAGACCAGATATCATGTTCAGTGTAGGACTTTGTGCTAGATTTCAATCAAACCCTAAGATATCTCATCTCAAAGCAGTTAAAAGAATACTTAGATATCTTAATGGTACCACAAATCTAGGATTATGGTACCTAAAATCAGAGAATCTTGAGTTAATTGCTTATGCTGATGCGGACTTTGCTGGCTGTAGACTAGGTAGAAAAGCACATCAGGAACATGTCAATTTTTAGGACATGCCCTTATTTCCTAGTCATCTAAGAAACAAAACTTGGTTGCACTTTCAACAACCGAAGCTGAATATATTGCAGCAAGTGCATGCTATGCACAAGTTGTATGGATGAAAAACACCTTAGAAGATTATAAAATTCATCTTAAAAATATTCCTATTAAATGTGATAATACAAGTGCAATATGCTTAACGAAAAATCCTATACAACACTCAAGAACAAAACATATTGATATTAGATATCACTTTATACAAGATCATGTTACTAATCATGATGTAATCATAGAATTCATTGATACTAAACATTAACTAGCTGATATTTTTACAAAACCTCTAAGTGAAGAATAATTTGATTTCATAAGAGGAGAATTAGTAATGTTAATGTGTCCGAGTACATAAACTAGTTACAATTATCTTTCGGACTTAATTGAATGATCAAATCACTTGATTGCCAAAATAACATGTTGGAAATTATGTGCTGAATACAAAAATTTTCATAACAATAAGCATGTTTTGTCTTCATGATTGTATTTGAAAATCTGTAGCATAGTCTTGTCCGAATGCATGAAAGTATTCATTTCATATTTGGATTTGCTTAACAATTGGTATCTTAAAAATCGGATTTTCTCATACACTTATATGTGAAAAATATTTTTCTGAAATGGATTTGATGAAATGATTCCTGCTTACGAATTCCATCTTGAAATATGAATGATAGTGTTTTTTTTCACATGCAAAGATTTGCTTCACATACATATCTTGATACCTGAAGCATGATTTAATCGCTCATTGGTTTTAACTTCACTCAATGTAAACTCATAAATAGCTGGTATCACAAATGACCTTCTTCCTTCCTGCAAAAAAAGATTATAACAAATAAAGGAAGAAGTATTCAAAGTGATCTACATATCATGCTTGTATAATTGATTTCCTATCACTTACTATTGGAAAATAACATGAACCGAGTAAAGGCATGAACAATTATCACACTTATGCTTAAAATTTGCTTATATTGTTCTCCTGGTATCACAATTACCATGCTTTTTGTTGATGACAAAGGGGGAGAAATATATGAGTATTAATGCCATGCTCGCATCACCAAGAGATGCTATGATTGCTATAATGCCTTGTTTGTATCAGGTCAAGATATCAAACAAAAAACTTGCATCGTAATTTTACGTATTGATATCTTACCATGTGATGAAATGCAATAATTGCTAAAATAATTGAAATGTGTGCATCATGTAATGATATCAAAATCTTACTTCGCAGATTTACATGTCGATATCTTACAATATGATAAATTGCTACTATTACCATCATTCAAACTTGTAATGTAAAATTTGAAAATGAATGTCAAGCCTTGACATCATCTTCAGAGAGATACATCATGATGGGAATCATGATGAGAGTATTGATAAGTTTAAATGATTTTAACTTATCAATATGTCTCTTGAATTCAAAGGTTTTGAATTCAAGAAAGACTTATCTCAAGTATGGCATATAGACAGGGGGAGTTAAGGTTAACTCCATTATCAATTGATTGTCATCATAAAAAAGGGGGAGATTGTTGAATCTCGGATTTTGATGATGAAGTCAATTGTCATTTGTTATCGAATCCATATGTTGAGACAAGTGTGCAGGATTAACTACGATAAAAGTAAGACATGCAGCAGGAGTTACGCTGGAGTCAAGACAATGATCACGTTGGGAGTTCGAGAGTTCGACGGAAGTTCGGACAGTCGTCGGAGGTTCTGCAAGAACAAATCTAAGAAGTCCATGAGCTTGCCAAAGAAGCTCGTCGGAACTCGCCAAGTGGATCGTCGCAAGTCCAGGAGTTTGCCGGAAGTCCGCAGGAGCATCACCGAGGGTTCATCGGATGATCGACGGAAGTTCGCCGGAAGAAGCGATTGACGCACCGGAGCAAGTTGCAGTAAATGTCGTAGTTAGCACAATGATTAAGTTGAAAATGAAAGGTGATCCCATTAACTTAATCTTGGGGCAATTGGGCCCCTGAAAAACCCAAATTGGGCCGAATGGATCAACCCATTTGGACCCTGATTTCTGCCAGGCGGTTGAACCGCCCAAGGCAGGAGGTTGCACCGCCTGGGCTCAGTCTCCGAGCGAGACTAGGGGGTGCAACCGCTCTAGCCAGGCGGTGGCACCGCCTAGGCTCAGTCTCCGAGCGAGACTGGGCGGTGCAACCTCCCTTGACAAGAGGTGGCACCGCTTGGGCTCGGTCTCCGAGCACTGGCTGAGCGGTGCAACCGCCTCGGTCAGGAGGTTGCACCGCCTGAGCTCGGTCTTCGAGCTCTGGCAGGAGGTGCAACCGCCCCTGACAGGAGGTGGCACCGCCGAGAGGCTCAGTCTTCGAGCTCTGCCAGGCGGTGCAACTACTCCAGTCAGGAGGTGCAACCGCCTGATCCCGGAATTCCGGGAATTGATAGCTTTGAGCTCCAAATTTGAACTGGGTTGGGGCCTATAAATACCCCACCCATTCAGTACTGAAAAAGCACAGAATACACACTGAAATCTTGATCTTGTTCTATGATTTTTAGAGATCAAAATTATTGTAAAGGCCAAAAGTTCTTTTTCCTCTTTTCTTCCAAGTTCTGAGCTGTAAAGAGAGGATAGAAAATTTTGTAAGGGTTGTCTCCTAAGCCCGTCAAAAGGAGTGAAACTGTAAAAGGGTGGTTGGCCTTCGCCTATTGATGGAAGGCCTCTAGTTGACATCGGTGACCTCATCGGTGAAGGAAGCCAAAAGTGGAGTAGGTCAAAATTGACCGAACCACTCTAAATCTCGGTTTGCATTTACTTTGAGCATATTATCTTTACTGCAAACCTCCTCTAAAGCTTACTGCTTTCTGCGCATATACAATCGGGTTTTAAGCTTTGCACTTTCCGAATTAGTGTTTACACGTAAATCTGTTTTTTCGTACGATCATCATATTTCAGTTTGCGTTTACGTTTTGATTTCAATCATAACTGCAAACTGCCTTTAGATCCTTGCTTAAACTACATCTCGCCTAATCAAGTGATTTACGAATCAGCATTTAGACGTAAATCAGCCTCTTCGTACGAACGTCGTATTTCAGTTTGCACTCATATTCTGGTTTTCATCATAACGGCAAACTGCCTTCATAGATTGATTTTAACGTCATCTCGCTTGATCTTAAGTTGAAGTAATCTTAGAATCGGCTTTCACACCGAAATCATTTTTATCGTTCGAACGTGTTTTATCATTGAAAGATTTCTACTGCACTAATTCACCCCCCCTCTTAGTTCTCTTGATCCTAACAGAAACAGGGATATACGATCTCCCTAGGTAACACAATCTATTCTATACGTAGTTTTTCAGTTTTGCGAATTTTGCGCACCAATCTTCGCACGATGATGAACATCTCTTTGGGAATCAAGGATTTTATTTTCTTGTTCCTCCGCTACGCATGTGATGTCGCCCCCAAAGATTTTCCCAATAGGTACCGCCTAGGGTAGTGTCAGCCAGACTGACACTAGGCGGCGGTACCGCCCGTGCCTAGGGAACCCGTGATGGGAAAGCTTTATGCTCCAAGTTTGAATCAACTTAAAGCCTATAAATACCCCTCTCATCCCTGGTTAAAGCACATAAGCATAGAGAGTTTAAAAGTAAAGAAACGTTGTAGAAATCTCTTGTGAGAATCCTCCTCAAGTTCTAAGTGTTAGAATTCTATAAGAGGAGTGTGAGTGCTTGTAAAGGTTGTCTCCTAAACCCGATAAAAGGAGAAGAGGGGTGTAAGATGGAGTTTAATCTTCGCCTATCAAAGAAAGATCGCTAGTGGATGCTGGTGACCTCGTCAGAGGAGGAAGCTAAAAGTGGATGTAGGTCACGTTGACCGAACCACTCTAAAACTACCGTGTTCTCTGGTTTGTATTTTATTCTTGCTATTATCTGACTATAAACCTCTTTAAGTGCTTACTGCCTTCAATTCATTTATGAATGTGTTTAAAGTTAAGATATTTCTGAGATTGGTTTTCAACATAAACGGTTTCATCGCAACGAAGTTATTGAAGACGTAATTTTTACCGCTGCACTAATTCACCCACCCTCTTAGTGCTGACTCTTGATCCTAATAGGTACTGGATCTTCATCCAACTACCCAAGCCTCTTAGATTAGTGGATCTCTACCCAATAATCTCTAATTGGCTCTTATTAGATCTTATCCATAGGATCCAATAATTTAGGCTTATTAGATATCTAATAAGATAGGGGCTCCAATGGATATCTCATATTCAAACCTCTACTTGTCGCAACACATACCATATGTGTGTGACCCTCTAAGCCCAATATCGAGCTGACTATGAGTCATATCTATTAGAACTCCTTTAGACTCAATGAATTATTATCTCCATAATAATTCACTTGACTCATCGACTATGGATGTACTTAGCCACGATGCTGCAGCCCCCAAACGATACAAGGAAATGGAATCCTTTGGACCTATCTGTCCTAAGTTACCATGTACCTATAGTCTCTCATTTATCTAATATCTTAAAGACCATATACCGAGCATGGTGCTATCAGACCATACAATTTTTACTCAAGTCTTGCTCTAATTGGATTCTCATAGAGAACTCTTTCCCTCTAAATCCAAATGACCCTAACCAGGGATTTGTTTGAGAGAGTATACATAGGATATTCCTCTCATAACATCGAGTATGGATATGTTGAATTTTAAATTTTGATGATGAGTTTATGATCTAATCTTATTTTGAATGAAGTAGAACTAACTTCAATCAGAAAAGGAAAATTGATTAAAACAGGAGGAATCAGACGTTGGACCGGAGTAAAACATGTTAGGAGATTCGACGTCGAGTTAGAGGATCAGTCGATGTATCGGCAAAAGGACTTCGTGCCATGAGTTTGAGCATTGGGCCGAAGGATCGGACATTGTGCCAAGGAGATTGGATGTTGTAGAGGTCAATATGCCGATTGGGCAATACACTAAAAGAGATAATGATACACCGAAGGATCGGATGAAGCATAGGATGAACTAATGACATGCCAGACAATAAAGGATTCATGCTTTGTAATCAATGATTCATGCTTTGTAATCATATTTCTAGATCGAAGTAGTTTAGAGTCTAATTGAGCAGGTTTTGGGGTGTAACTATGCCAACTCAATTAGGGGCCAATTGGGCTTGAGTTGAGGCTGTTTTGGGCCAAGTGGAAGGCTTATTCGGTCACCCATAAGAAGGCTAAGGCGGTGGTACCACCCAGACAGTCTCCCAAACTATGTCAAGTGGTGGTACTGCTAGATTGGGTGGTGGTACTTGTAACACCCCTCATTTCCGAATTTTCGTATAAATTTCGGGTGATAATGTAAGCATTTATTTTAAATTGACAAAAGAAATAGAGTATGAATCAGAGGTAACTTATTTGTATGATTTGGGAGATCTTTTCAAAAAAAAAAAAAAAAGAAAGAATCTGAGGACCTATATGTAAACCCTAAGGACCTAATCGTGAATATGATAAAAACAAGGACTAAACTGCAAAACGTACAAAATGACAAATTCCACCGTTTAAGCCTCTCTGCCTTCGTTCTTAAGGAAGCAGAGAAGGCAGCTCGTGGGTGATCAGGGAAAGAAAGAAAGAAGAAGAAGAAGAAGAAGAAGAGAAAAAAAATTGGGGCTTTAAGGGTTCTTGCCCAAATCCTTTCACTTAGGGTCAAAATTCCCAAAGGCAAGTATTTCTAACCCCATCCTACAGAAAATTAGTCTCTGTTTTTATGTTGATTCAAAATAAATTGAAGGATTTCTATTTAGAAACTGATATGTCTCTCTTTGGACATAGAACCATGGATTCTGAAGTTTTTCGGTAAACTGACCCCTATACACTGTTTTAGCTATAAGTTTTAGTACAAAATGTGAATTCAGGCAGGAACTATTTTGTTTGAAATTAGACTCTTATATCTTCCTTTTGACACTGATTTTGTAGATTTTGGACATAGAATACTTACCCAAACATCTGTTTCAAATGAGCCTATAGACGCTGTAAAACAGGGTTCAAGATTTCTGACCTGTCGGTACTAAAATGCCTATAACTCCCTGTTGAAAATTCTGATTTATACCAAACTGATTTTATTTGAAACTAGACTTGAAAATATTTCTTTTTATATATAGTTTGAAAATTTTGGAATTCAATTTCCTACCCTATTATCTGTTGAATCCGACCCTATAAATTCTGCAAAACAGTGATTGTGTTTTTGACCTTGGGTTACCAAATCAAAGGTAACTCAGTGTTGGGAACCCTGTTTCATATGAAATTTGTTCCATCAGAATATAGATTGATATATGGTTCGACCATAGCTTTCGTATGGGTATTGGAGCATAATTGATATTCTGAAATATTTGTTTGATGTGCCACTGGAATTCTGTCCGAAATCGAGCTTTGGTCGATTTCGCGTATTCTGTTCCATTCCTTTGGGTATTTGAATTCGTCTAACCTTCTTATTGGAATTGAGCTAAATATGATTGCTTGGAATCCCTGTACACTCTTGTTTTCATTTCATTCCAAATCTGAATACATTTGTGAGAGATTTGTTCTTTGTTTCGTATTGTCTCGAAAAGGCACATGCACGTTTTGTTATTCTGCGTGTGCTTCCGATATATGCTACTTATTGTTAAAACTGCCCTCTTGTACTCTGGTGTGTGGGATTGTCTGGACCTTTGCCAGAAATGGTAAAGGGTATGCGCTTATTGCCCGCTCTGTGGGGTCCCGCTCTGTGGGATATTCTGGACCTTTGCCAGAAATGGTAAAGGGTATGTGCTTAGAGCCTGCGATGCTTTGCCGGCCCCCTCTGACTTCACCTAGACGTGGGTAGATGGAGCTCCCAGACGTGGGAGACTTTTGTCAGGTGGTCATTCAGAAATGGATGAATCACATTCTGACTGAGATCCCACTACACCTTCTATATGTTTGATATGACATCCAGAGTTTTGGTGAGTTGTTTCTGTTCATGCTCTGGATAAGAATGATATGATTACAACGTCAAGGACGATGTTTGAGCTTCTGTACGATATTAGTTTCTGATATGCTCTGAAATGCTTCATTCACTGATGATTTTGCTTCGAAATGTTCCATATGCCGTTGATATGCTTCGGAACATTTTATATGTCATTGATAAGCTCCGATATGTTTCCTTTGTTTCTGATATGCTCCAATTACTCTATGCCCCATCTGTCAGGAACCAAATATGTAAGATTGAAAGGACAATTGTGTTTCTGCTCTTAATGATATTATGTCTACGAAATCGTATATTCTACCTTGTATTTTGAAACTGTATCTCTCTGGAAATTGTACTATTTTGATATGGATATGTTAGTCACTTGCTGAGCTCTTTATGCTCACCCCGTTTGTTGATAAATTTTTCAGGATAGCGTATCGCTTGCTTAATTGTTAAGATTGGGCTGAGGCAGTGGAAAGTTTAGAAGATTTTGGGCAGATCTTTGTTAGCATATGTGTATTTGTTGTATAAGATACTCTGCATCTTATGAATTGTGACGATGAATCTAAACCTGTGGATTTTGTGTAAGTTAAAGGATCCCTCATGTATAGGATTTTGGAATGTTAAGTTCAATTCATGTAATGATATGAACTTATGGTAATCGTTGATTTGGTGACTGCATAGACTTCCCCACTTGTGAATTTATGTGTGGTTATTATTTTGATGAGTTGAGTTCAGATTGTATGAATTATCGAGTGATGTGTGGTATGTTCATGAACTGCACAGGGTTATGAATTTGTAGACTATAGAGGTGTAATTTTTGATCTGAATGTTTTCTTAGTGACCTCAAATGTGTGTTTGGATCCTGGATTAGTTGTGATGAAAATTTTAATATTGTCGTTATTTTGAGGGGCGTGGCAGAGGTGGTATCAGAGCATGATTTGAGAATCACTAAGAATCTCATCTTTTTTTGACATTTATTGACTATCATTTAGAGATTGATCAAAGAAAATGTTCTTTTGATGTTTTAGGAAGCGAGGATGACGAGATCATCTGGTTCCCCTGGTGCATCTACTGCGGATCAATTGAGTGGTATCATGCAGACTTTGGAGACTATGGCACAAGTGATGCAACAACAACAACAACCTGTCCAACAAGGAAGTAATGATGGAACAGAGACATCAAACTAGACGGGGTTGGGAATTGGACAGTTTAAGAAGTTAGTCCTCCCAGTTTTAGTGGTGAGTCTGATCCAATGGTGGCAGAACGATGGATGATGCAGATAGAGAAAATATTTGATGCTTTAAATTACCCTGATGATCGAAAGGTTTTTCTTGCCACCTTTATGCTGGATGGAGAAGCTGAACACTGGTGGAGAATGATTAAGAGGATGTCTGAAATCAAACATGAGCCAATGACATGGAAGTTATTCCAAGAAAAGTTTAACGATAAATATTTTCCAGATTGTTTGAGAGAGCAAAAAGAATTGGAGTTCTTGAATCTTATCCAGGGAAGTATGACGGTTACAAAGTATGAATCTAAATTCACTGAGCTCTCCAGGTTTGCCACACATATGACTGATGATGAATCTAGAAAAGCAAGAAGGTTTGAAAGGGGATTACGGCCAGCAATAAGAAGTCGAATGTCAGCTTTAAAATTACAAACATATGCTGATACGGTAGAAAGAGCTTTGAAAATTGAAAGAGACATGGAGGAAATTCAAGAAATCATTAGCAAGAACAAAAGGGACAAATTTACTAGCAAAAGCTGGAGAGAAAATGAATATGAAGCTAGTAACAAGAGGTTTAAGACATCTAGATTTGAGAAAATGAAACCATTGTGGAGGACTCAGTTATGTGCAAAATGTGGATTAAATCATGAAACAAGTCAGTGTTTTCGGATGACTGGAGCATGTTTTGGTTGTGGAAAGTTAGATCATCAATTAAGAGATTGCCCACTGAAAAGGAAGAAAGAGCCACTGTCTCCTAGACCCTCAGCCCATGCTAGAGTGTACGCTATCACTGAACAAGATTCTAAAGCTTCTAAATCAGTGGTGGAAGGTATTCTTCATGTTTCTAAAAGAAATGCAAAAGTTTTGTTTGATCCCGGCTCCAACTTATCGTTTGTTTCACAATACTTTGCTTGTCACTTGGATATTCTACCTAAACCCCTGGATTATATGTTATATGTAACAACTGCTGTTGGAGATTCATTGGCAACAAACTTGGTCTACCCATCTTGTTTGATCTCTATTGGAGACCACGAACTCCTTGCTGATTTGATTTTCCTAGAGATCCAGGGCTTTGATATTATACTTGGCATGAATTGGTTATCTTCTCATCACGCTAGTATTGATTGTTACAAAAAAATAATTACTTTCTGCATACCAGATCAGCCTATATTTTTCTTTGAGGGCATTAGGCATGATTTGCCTCCTTGCTTGATATCAGCACTTCAAGTTTATCGTCTTATGCAGAAAGGTTGTTTTTGTTATATGGTGTGTGTAAAGGAGCATCCAAATCAGGAAACCCACCTAGATGAAATGGTAGTGGTCAAAGAATTCCCTGATGTATTCCCAGATGACTTGCCTGGTTAACCTCTAGATAGAGAGGGTGAATTTGCTATTGATCTAGTCCCCAGTACAACCCCAATATCTAAGCCTCCCTACAGAATGGCACCACTCGAGCTAGAGGAGTTAAAGAAGCAAATACAATAATTATTAGATAAGGGTTTCATACGACCCAGTGTATCCCCATGGGGTGCTCCGGTACTATTAGTGAAGAAGAAGGATGGAACATTGAGGCTTTGTATTGATTATAGACAGTTGAATCTGGTGACCATCAAAAACAAGTATCCCATACCTAGAATTGATGATTTGTTTGATCAACTGCAGGGTGCACAAGTATTCTCTAAGATTGACCTGAGGTCAGGTTACTATCAGTTGAAGATCAAGGAGGAGGATATTTCAAAAACAGCTTTCGGAACTCGATACCGTCATTATGAATTCTTGGTGATGCCTTTTGGTTTGACAAATGCCCCTGCAGCTTTTATGGAACTAATGAATAGGATATTTCAACCGCTCTTGGATATCTGTGTAATTGTATTTATTGATGACATATTGGTGTATTGAAAGAGTAATCAGGAGCATGAGGAACACTTGAGAGATGTGTTGTCCATACTAAGAGAAAAGAAGTTGTATGCGAAGTTCAGCAAATGTGAATTTTGGTTGAATGAAGTTGCTTTCTTAGGCCATGTGATTTCAGGGAAGGGTATATCTGTTGATCCAAGGAAAATAAAAGCTGTAGTTGAATGGGAACTACCAACAAATGTAACAGAAGTTAGAAGCTTTTTGGGCATGGTAGGTTATTACAGGAGATTTGTGGAGGGATTTTCTCGAATCGCTCAACCTCTCACCAACCTCACTAAAAAGAATATGAAATTTGTATGGGGTGATGATTGTGAGCAAAGTTTTCAAGAGTTAAAAAGAAGATTGACTAGTGCCCCTATTCTCACTATTCCAAGTGGTAGTGAGGGATTTGTAGTTTATACTGATGCTTCAAGAAAAGGCCTAGGATGTGTTTTGATGCAGGAAGGGAGAGTAATTGCTTATGCTTCTAGGCAACTTAAAGGTTATGAATTGAATTATCCAACTCATGATTTGGAATTAGCAGCAATTATTTTTGCTCTAAAGATTTGGAGACATTATTTGTATGGTCGACAGTTTGAAATCTTCACTGATCACAAGAGTTTAAAATATATTTTCACTTAGAAAGAGTTAAACATGAGGCAGCGAAGATGGATAGAACTTCTAAAGGATTATGATTGTGCCATCCGTTATCACCCAGGCAAAGCCAATGTTGTAGCTGATGCACTTAGTAGGAAATCTACAAGTTTTATGGCTAGTCTGGTTTTGAAGCAATGGAAGTTATTAGAAGAAAATTTTGATTTGAAAGCTTTGAGGAAAGAGCAAGACTCGATGATATTGATGGCCTCCATTCAAGTGCAATCCGATCTTATTCAACAAATTAAGGAAGGACAATTACGAGATCCACATTTAATCTACTTGAGGGATGAAGTAGAAAAGGAATTGAAGCCACAATTTCAAGTTTCAAAGGATAGCCTATTGAGATTTGGGGAGAGAGTATATGTACCAAATGAACCCGATATCAAGAATCAAATCCTAAATGAAAGTCATACTTCAAAGTACACCCTACACCCTGGGAGCACTAAGATGTATAGAGATCTCCAAAGTCATTATTGGTGGGAAGGCATGAAGAAGGAAATTGCAATGTATATTTCAAAATGTTTGACTTGTCAGCAGATCAAAGTAGAACACCAAAGACCTGGAGGGTTGTTGCAACCTTTAGTTATTCCTGAATGGAAATGGGAATGTATTACTATGGATTTTGTTTCGGGACTACCCAGAACCTCGAGGAAGCATGATGCTATTTGGGTTATCATTGATAGGTTAACAAAATCTGCGCATTTCCTACCGATTAATATGACTTATTCACTTGATAGACTTGCAGATTTATATGTTAATGAAATAGTAAGACTTCATGGTATTCCAAAGGAGATCATCTCTGATAGAGACTCCAGATTCCTCTCTAGATTCTGGAGAAGATTGCAGGAGTCGATGGGCACTAAAGTTAAGCTTAGTACTGCATATCATCCTCAGATTGATGGTCAGTCAAAAAGAACAATTCAAACCCTTAAGGATTTGCTTAGAGCCTATGTTATGGATTGGAAAGGTGAATGGGATAAGGATATTTCACTTGTTGAGTTCACTTATAATAATACTTATCATTCAAGTATTAAGATGGCTCCTTATGAAGCTTTATATGGGCGAAAGTGCATAACACCTATATGTTGGGAGGAAGTTGGTGACAGAAAGCTGTTAGCACCGGACAAGGTAAAAGAAACTTCCGAGAAAATTCAAGTTATAAGGAAAAGGTTAAAAACTGCTCAGAGTCGTCAAAAGAGTTATGCCGACAATAGAAGACGAGATATTGAGTTTGAAATCGGAGATTTTGTATTCTTGAAAGTCTCCCCTTCCAAAGGCATTATAAGGTTTGGGAAGAAAGGAAAGTTAAGCCCAAGATTTATTGGACCTTTTGAGGTTCTTGAGAGGGTTGGTTTTGTCGCTTACAAGATTGCCTTGCCACCAGCATTATGCCATGTCCATGATATATTTCATGTTTCGATGATTAGAAAGTATATATATGACCCTTCTCACATCATTAAGTATGAGCTGGTGGAGATCGATAAAGATTTATCTTATGTGGAAGAGCCTATTCAGGTTGTTGATAAGAAAGAAAAAGTCCTAAGGAATCGGGTCATCCCACTGGTTCAAGTAATTTGGAGACATCATTCTGGAGAGGAGACAACTTGGGAGCTAGAGGAGGAAATGAAAAAGGTGTATCCCAGTCTTTTCAACAATAGAGGTACGATAAATTTAGAGGACTAAATTTTTCTTTTAAGAGGGGGAGAGTGTAACACCCCTCATTTCCGAATTTTCGTATAAATTTCGGGTGATAATGTAAGCATTTATTTTAAATTGATAAAAGAAATAGAGTATGAATCAGAGGTAACTTATTTGTAAGATTTGGGAGATCTGTTCAAAAAAAAAAAAAAAAAAGAATCTGAGGACCTATATGTAAACCCTAAGGACCTAATCGTGAATATGATAAAAACAAGGACTAAACTGCAAAACGCATAAAATGACAAATTCCACCGTTTAAGCCTCTCTGCCTTCGTTCTTAAGGAAGCAGAGAAGGCAGCTCGTGGGTGATCAGGGAAAGAAAGAAAGAAGAAGAAGAAGAAGAAGAAGAAGAAGAAGAGAAAAAAAATTGGGGCTTTATGGGTTCTTGCCCAAATCCTTTCACTTAGGGTCAAAATTCCCAAAGGCAAGTGTTTCTAACCCCATCCTACATAAAATTAGTCTCTGTTTTTATGTTGATTCAAAATAAATTGAAGGATTTCTATTTAGAAACTGATATGTCTCTCTTTGGACATAGAACCATGGATTCTGAAGTTTTTCGGTAAACTGACCCCTATACACTGTTTCAACAATAAGTTTTAGTACAAAATGTGAATTCAGGCAGGAACTATTTTGTTTGAAATTAGACTCTTATATCTTCCTTTTGACACTGATTTTGTAGATTTTGGATACAGAATACTTACCCAAACATCTGTTTCAAATGAGCCTATAGACGCTGTAAAACAGGGTTCAAGATTTCTGACCTGTCGGTACTAAAATGCCTATAACTCCCTGTTGAAAATTCTGATTTGTACCAAACTGATTTTATTTGAAACTAAACTTGAAAATCTTTCATTTGACATATAGTTTGAAAATTTTGGAATTCAATTGCCTACCCTATTATCTGTTGAATCCGACCCTATAAATTCTACAAAACAGTGATTGTGTTTTTGACCTTGGGTTACCAAATCAAAGGTAACTCCGTGTTGCGAACCCTGTTTCATATGAAATTTGTTCCATCAGAATATAGATTGATATATGGTTCGACCATAGCTTTTGTATGGGTATTCGAGCATAATTGATATTCTGAAATATTTGTTTGATGTGTCACTGGAATTCTGTCTGAAATCGAGCTTTGGTCGATTTCGCGTATTCTGTTCCATTCCTTAGGGTATTTGAATTCGTCTAACCTGTTAAGATCGAGAGCACTAAGAGGGGGGGGTGAATTAGTGCAGCGGATATTTTTCAGCGATTAAAAAGCGAAGGCTGCGTTCGTTCGACAAAGACTATTTTGATGCAAAAACCGATTCTAAGATTACTTATGATTAAGTGCAGTTTACGTTTAAGCGCAGTTAGCGTCTAAACGCAGTTAGCGTCTAAATGCAGATTGCGTCTAAACTCAGATTGCGTCTAAGCGCAGTTTGCGTCTTAGCGCAGATTGCGTCTAAGCGCAGATTGTGTCTAAACGCAGATTGCGTCTAAGCACAGATTGAGCAGAAGTATAAAGACAATGTGCTGTTGTTGTACAGCTCAAAAGGTAATCTGCAAAAAACAGATTTACGTCTAAACGCAGATTTGCGTCTAAACGCAGATTTACGTCTAAACGCAGATTTACGTCTTACACGCAGATTTACGTCTTAGACGCAGATTTACGTCTGAACTTTGAAACTCGTTTGTATATTCGCAGAGGGCAGTATGCAGTTGAAATCAAGACGTAAACGTAAACTGAAATCTGACAATTGTGCGAGGAAAGCCGATTTACGTCTAAATGCAGTTTTACGTCTAAATGTTGAAACTCGTTCGTAAAATTGCAGAAGACAGTTTGCAGTTATAAATAGAATCAAACTGTAAGTGTAAACTGCAAAGAAACTCGTTTGCAAAAGCACAGAGGACAGTTCTGCAGAATCAAAACGTAAACGTAAACTGTAATGTACTAAAACACGACTTTACGTCTGAATGCAGATTCGGAAGAACAGCACTTAGAACTTGTTCGTGAAAGCGCAGAGAGCAGTAGTAGTGGAGGAGGTTTGCAGTAAAGATAAAGTGCTCAAAGATAAACGCAAACCAGAGATTTAGAGTGGTTCGGTCAGTCCTGACCTACTCCACTTTTGGCTTCCTCCACCGACGAGGTTGCTGACGTCAACTAGGGGCCTTCCTTCAATGGGTGAAGGCCAAACTGCCCTTTTACAGTTTCTCTCCTTTTGACAGGCTCAGGAGACAACCTTTACAGACCTTTCTCTCCTCACTTTACAACTGAAAACTTGAAGAACAGAAGGAGGAGACTTAAAGGCTTTACAATCACTTTTGAGCTCTTAGAATCACAGAAAAGATCAAGATTTCGGTGTAGGTCTGTATCTTTTCAGTGTTGAATGGATGGGGAATTTATAGGCCCCAACCCAATTCAAATTTGGAGCTCAAAACGATCAAATCCCGGAATTCCGGGATCAAGCGGTTGCACCTCTTGACTGGAGAGGTTGTACCGCCTGGCAGAGCTCGAAGACCGAGCTCAAGCGGTGCCACCTCTCTGCCAGGGAGGTTGCACCGCCCAGTCTTGCTCGAAGACTGAGCTCAGGCGGTGCCACCTCTCTGCCAGGGAGGTTGCACCGCTCTGCCAGAGCTCGAAGACTGAGCTCAGGCGGTGCCACCTCTCTGTCAGGGAGGTTGCACCGCCCAGTCTTGCTCGAAGACTGAGCTCAGGCGGTGCCACCTCCCGGCTGGGGAGGTTGCACCGCCCAGTCTCGCTGTGAGGCTTAGCCCAGGCGGTGCCACCTCCTGGCCTGGGCGGTTGCACCTCCTGGTGCAATCAGGGTCCGAATGGTTCATTCCATTCGACCCAATTTCAATCTTTCAGGGGCCCAATTGCCCCAAGATTAAGCCAATGGGATCACCTCCCATTTTCCAACTTAATCATCGTGCTAACTACGATTAAATCTAAGACAACTTCTGCAGCTTTGCTTCGGTGCGTCAATCGCTCCTTCCGGCGAGTTTCCGGCGAACTTCCGTCGATCATCCGATGAACCCTCGGTGATGCTCCTGCGGACTTCCGGCAAACTCCTGGACTTTGCGACGATCCACTTGGCAAGTTCCGACGAGCTTCGCTTGGCAAGCTTCTGGACTTCTCGGATCTGTTCTCGCAGAACCTCCGACGACCGTCCGAACTTCCGTCGAACTCTCGAACTCCCAACGTGATCATGAACTTGACTCCGGCGCAACTCCTGCTGCTTGTCTCTCTTTCATCGTAGTTAATCCTGCACACTTATCTCAACACATAGATTAGACAACAAATGACAATTGACTTCATCATCAAAATCCGAGATTCAACAATCTCCCCCTTTTTGATGATGACAATCAATTGATAATGGAGTTATCCTTAACTCCCCCTGTCTATATGCCATAGTTGAGATAAGTCAACCTTGAATTCAAGACCTAAGAATTCAAGTGACGTATTGATAAGTTAGATCAGTTAAACTTATCAATACTCCCATCATGATACTCATCATGATGTATCTCTTCAAAGATGATGTCAGGGCTTGACATACATCATCAGATTTGTATGATTGTGTTTGTAACCATTCATCATGTAGTATGAACATTATCATATAAAGCTGTGAAGCACTATTACATGATGCATACATTTGAAATATACTAGTAAGTTTTTGCATTTTCTTCACATGATAACATATCAACTCAGGGCATAATGCAAACTTTAGCACATGTTTTTGTATCTCTTGGTGATGCAAGGATGGCATAATCATAGCGGTGTTTATAGCATCACTTATAGTATGGCAGTGTTTATCAATTCATATATATATCTCCCCCTTTGTCATCAACAAAAAGCATAATAATCATGATACCAGGAAATTAATCAAAGCAAGCTTATAGAGGAATTTCACATAGATTGCTCTAAATACTTCTTCCCCTTTGTGTTATAATCCATTGTCCATGTAAAGATTTTGCAGGATGAAATACATACACATGAATCACTTCATCAAATCTATTTCAGATACTTATTTTTCATGAAAGTGTATCTGATGCATTCGAAAAATCTGGTTCATAGCATTCGAAAAATAAGATGCATTCGGAGAAGATTTTGTTGCATATAATCATAGAGACATGGCAATCAAGTGATTTGATCATACAATATAGTCCGAAAAATAATTTTAACAAATTTAAGTATTCGGACATATCAACATTCTTCGAATCAAAGCACAAGGTTTTCAAAACTTTTCGTTTCAAAGCACAACATTCTTAATTTGGACATATCACATGCCAAAACAGTAATGATACCATAAAAATCTGAGATAACTTTTACCATAATAGATGTTTATATTCAGTACATCAGAAGTGAGAAGTTTACAACAACAACAGGTGTTCAATGAGTTCATTGATGCGGTGGAAAATTAAAGTGCCTAAACAAGGAGTTAAATTGACTATGAATCTGCTGCAGCTCAGATAGGATTTGATCTTGTCTTTGTTCAATCTGTTCTTGTCTCTGTTCAAATCGATCCATACGAATCCCAATTTCTTCAATGGATGTATGAGTTTGCTCAACTGGATGTGTTTCCTCAAAGGGAAGGGTCGGAGGAGATTGGGTACCCCTAAATACTAGTGTTTCCGGTTCTGGTTCAGGTTGAGGATGATCAGTCCTTCTAGGGAGTCTAACCCAGTTACCGTTTCTATAGTAACATCTTAGTCGGTGAAGTAGATTTTTGTTTATTATGCTGTATCGATCTACTTTCATTACTTCTTCCTCTGGTGATATTAGAATGTCGTAAGCTTTTATTATTCTAGTGATTATACTACCATATGGGAGCATCATATCCTTTTTTGATAATTCTAACATATTTTGTTGAATAAGATAGCCAAGACAGATGTAATGTCCCTTCATGATTGAGTACATAGTTCCTAATTCTAGTTGACTAATTTCATCATGATGGTATTGTTTAGGGAGAATTATACTAGTCATGATATAATGAAGTATCTTAGTGTTCAAAGGCAATAGATGTTCACAACTTTTAGGAACTAATGCTATGTTAGGATTGGCAAAGATTGTTCCTAAGGCTTCAACATAGGATGTTCCAATACTTTCATCATCCCATGATCCTCTAAAGTAGAGTCCTATGCTTTTTATGGGAATGCCTATCATATCACAAATGAATTTATCAGTGATTGAGATGTGTTGTCCCAAAAGATAGGTGGACATCCTTCCTTCATCATCTATTTGTATGTTATTGTAAAATAATCTAACAAGCCTAGGATAGATGGGTTCGTTAATCTGCAAGATTGGAAGTAGACCTAGGTTTGCAAACCATTGGATGGTCTCTAAGTCTCTTAGTTCATTTAGATCTACGTATTTTCCTTTAGTGATATATCTAAGTTCGAAAGAGGGAAATCTTTCAGCATGGTATTTTGAATCGAAAAGAGTGAAATCAAATTCTTCTACTAATCTCCTCTTTCCCTTGTCCCTTGAGGATCTTCTAGATCCCATAATTACTGCTGTTTAGTGGGATGATGATGAGCTAGAGTAAATGAAGAACAAAACAGAATTTAAAAGCTTCTTAAAGAGTACCTTTGTGAAATCTTCAAGAGAGGGAAGGATTCTTGATGTTTTGCTCCGAAATGGAAGGTATTTGGACGGCTTAGAGGAGTGAAATGAGAGTGGAGGAGACTTGGAAGAGTAGAGGAGGAAATGGGAGTGAGTTGGGGTCGGTTTCACCGCCGACCCTAGTGTGGGTTTAAAAAGGCAGAGTTGCGAGCGGTTGCACCTCTGGCTGGAGCGGTGCAACCTCTGGCAACCCGTGATAGCTGGAGGTGCAACCGCCAGCTGGAGAGGTGCCACCGCCTGCAGCCAGTGAGCACCTAATATGATTTGATCAGAGAGCCTTTGCCTTGAGGAGAGTTTCAGAGCAATTAGCGTTTGTTACATGACTTCGTATGAGTTTTTATTTACGGAAGAAGCTCTTGCATGATCAAAATAGATCTTTTAACGTGCATACGTATGTTGATAGTTTGTTTGGTATCCCTTTTAAGATCATGACATATTTAGTTTCATGATACAAGAATCAATTCGTAGATGATAGTGTTAACGGGTTTTGGAGGTATGTGAATTTGGATATCATATGTTTCTAATAAGGTTGTATCCAATTCGTATTTGTGATTTCATAACTTTCACTTGTTACTTAAGCGTTGCGAGTTCCTTTTTGAATCTTGATTTCTGACCATCGAGAGTCAAGGAGCAGAATATTATTTCTTGCTCCGGCCTAAAATTTTAATGTTTTTATAGGAAGGGATGATCTTTAGGAACCCATTTGCTTTTGGGTGCCTCATAAATAGATCTACATTTTCTATCATGTTGCATCGAGTTTATCATGGTTCCTTTAGGAACCCAAATCAGTTTGTTTGGACTTATTTTCTTGAATGGACAACAATGTGTCCTATGTCCAGATTTGCAACAAAAGTTGCACTTGGTTTGGTGTTGAACATGTAAGATGGAGCTTTTTATGAAGGAGGTTGGATTTTGGTGAGGACTTCTCACAAATCCAATTCCGCTCCTTTTTGGAACGTGACCCTTGTTTGCAAGGATCATGTTCAACGACTTGCTACCAACCTCGAATTTCTTCAAGGTATCCTTGAGTAGCAGGTTTTCTTTTTGTAAAGTTTCTAAATCATGACATTTGATACATGAATTTAAACTATCATGATGTTCGACTTTTAACTTATCAAACTCACAAGTAAGACTATCATGCACCTTTTTCAGCAATTTATATTTTCTACTTATACTCTTGCATTCGTCAAATAAGTCATTGAAAGCATTTAATAATTCATCGAAAGATAAATCAGCATTTAATGAATCCGTTACCTCCTCTCCGATAGCCATTAAGGCGTAATGAGCAACTTGCTCGGTGTTGGACTCCTCTTCCTCAGATGCGCTTGAATCATCCCATGTTGCTTGGAGCGCCTTCTTCTTTGTTGTTCTTTTCTTGACTTGGGGACAGTCACTCTTGTAGTGTCCCGGCTTTTTGCATTCATAGCAGATTACTTGGTCCTTTTTGGGTTCAAGTTTATTTTTTGCATCATTCTTAAACTTGTTTCTTTTAAAGAACTTTTTAAACTTTCTTGTTAGAAGTGCCAAGTCATCATCACAGTCCTCATCACTTGAGTTTTCTCTCAAGTGGCATTCTGAAGTTTTGAGTGCCATATCCTTCCTGTTCTTTGGAAGGATGTCTTCTTGCTCTTCATGAGCTTTACAAGTCATTTCGTAGGTCATTAATGACCCGATTAGTTCTTCAAGAGGGAAATTTCGCAGATCTTTTGCCTCTTGAATAGCGGTGACTTTAGGATCCCAACTCTTAGGAAGGGATCTTAGTATCTTATTAACAAGCTCAAAATCCAAAAAGCTCTTTCCGAGTCCTTTTAGACCGTTGACGACATCCGTGAAACGGGTAAACATGTCGCCAATGGTTTCACTCGGTTTCATCCGAAAAAGTTCGAAGGAGTGTAACAGCAAATTGATTTTTGACTCTTTTACTCTACTTGTGCCCTCATGGGTCACTTCGAGTGTGTGCCAAATATCGAATCCAGTTTCACAAGTTGAAACACGGTTAAACTCGTTTTTATCAAGTGCACAAAATAAGGCATTCATAGCCTTTGCATTTAGAGCGAAAGCCTTCTTCTCCAAATCATTCCAATCGATCATTGGAAGAGAAGACTTTGAAAAACCATTTTCGACAAGATTCCACAGTTCAAAATCCATAGAAATAAGAAAGATCCTCATTCGGGTCTTCCAGTAGGTGTAGTCCGTCCCATTAAACATGGGTGGACGTGTAATAGAATGGCCCTCTTGGTTTCCGGCGTAAGCCATCTCTCTTGGGTTTTAATCCTTTTGAGAGTTAACCGGGCTCTGTTACCAATTGTTAAGATCGAGAGAACTAAGAGGGGGGGGTGAATTAGTGCAGCGGATATTTTTCAGCGATTAAAAAGCGAAGGCTGCGTTCGTTCGACAAAGACTATTTTGATGCAAAAACCGATTCTAAGATTACTTATGATTAAGTGCAGTTTACGTTTAAGCGTAGTTAGCGTCTAAACGCAGTTAGCGTCTAAATGCAGATTGCGTCTAAACTCAGATTGCATCTAAGCGCAGTTTGCGTCTTAGCGCAGATTGCGTCTAAGCGCAGATTGCGTCTAAACGCAGATTGCGTCTAAGCACAGATTGAGCAGAAGTATAAAGACAATGTGCTGTTGTTGTACAGCTCAAAAGGTAATCTGCAAAAAACAGATTTACGTCTAAACGCAGATTTGCGTCTAAACGCAGATTTACGTCTAAACGCAGATTTACGTCTTAGACGCAGATTTACGTCTGAACTTTGAAACTCGTTTGTATATTCGCAGAGGGCAGTATGCAGTTGAAATCAAGACGTAAACGTAAACTGAAATCTGACGATTGTGCGAGGAAAGCCGATTTACGTCTAAATGCAGTTTTACGTCTAAATGTTGAAACTCGTTCGTAAAATTGCAGAAGACAGTTTGCAGTTATAAATAGAATCAAACTGTAAGTGTAAACTGCAAAGAAACTCGTTTGCAAAAGCACAGAGGACAGTTCTGCAGAATCAAAACGTAAACGTAAACTGTAATGTACTAAAACACGACTTTACGTCTGAATGCAGATTCGGAAGAACAGCACTTAGAACTTGTTCGTGAAAGCGCAGAGAGCAGTAGTAGTGGAGGAGGTTTGCAGTAAAGATAAAGTGCTCAAAGATAAACGCAAACTAGAGATTTAGAGTGGTTCGGTCAGTCCTGACCTACTCCACTTTTGGCTTCCTCCACCGACGAGGTTGCCGACGTCAACTAGGGGCCTTCCTTCAATGGGTGAAGGCCAAACTGCCCTTTTACAGTTTCTCTCCTTTTGACAGGCTCAGGAGACAACCTTTACAGACCTTTCTCTCCTCACTTTACAACTGAAAACTTGAAGAACAGAAGGAGGAGACTTAAAGGCTTTACAATCACTTTTGAGCTCTTAGAATCACAGAAAAGATCAAGATTTCGGTGTAGGTCTGTATCTTTTCAGTGTTGAATGGATGGGGAATTTATAGGCCCCAACCCAATTCAAATTTGGAGCTCAAAACGATCAAATCCCGGAATTCCGGGATCAAGCGGTTGCACCTCTTGACTGGAGAGGTTGTACCGCCTGGCAGAGCTCGAAGACCGAGCTCAGGCGGTGCCACCTCTCTGCCAGGGAGGTTGCACCGCCCAGTCTTGCTCGAAGACTGAGCTCAGGCAGTGCCACCTCTCTGCCAGGGAGGTTGCACCGCTCTGCCAGAGCTCGAAGACTGAGCTCAGGCGGTGCCATCTCTCTGTCAGGGAGGTTGCACCGCCCAGTCTTGCTCGAAGACTGAGCTCAGGCGGTGCCACCTCCTGGCCTGGGCGGTTGCACCGCCTGGTGCAATCAGGGTCCGAATGGTTCATTCCATTCGACCCAATTTCAATCTTTCAGGGGCCCAATTGCCCCAAGATTAAGCCAATGGGATCACCTCCCATTTTCCAACTTAATCATCGTGCTAACTACAATTAAATCTAAGACAACTTCTGCAGCTTTGCTTCGGTGCGTCAATCGCTCCTTCCGGCGAGTTTCCGGCGAACTTCCGTCGATCATCCGATGAACCCTCGGTGATGCTCCTGCGGACTTCCGGCAAACTCCTGGACTTTGCGACGATCCACTTGGCAAGTTCCGACGAGCTTCGCTTGGCAAGCTTCTGGACTTCTCGGATCTGTTCTCGCAGAACCTCCGACGACCGTCCGAACTTCCGTCGAACTCTCGAACTCCCAACGTGATCATGAACTTGACTCCGGCGCAACTCCTGCTGCTTGTCTCTCTTTCATCGTAGTTAATCCTGCACACTTATCTCAACACATAGATTAGACAACAAATGACAATTGACTTCATCATCAAAATCCGAGATTCAACATAACCTTCTTATTGGAATTGAGCTAAATATGATTGCTTGGAATCCCTGTACACTCTTGTTTTCATTTCATTCCAAATCTGAATACATTTGTGAGAGATTTGTTCTTTGTTTCGTATTGTCTCGAAAAGGCACATGCACGTTTTGTTGTTCCGCGTGTGCTTCCGATATATGCTACTTATTGTTAAAACTGCCCTCTTGTACTCTGGTGTGTGGGATTGTCTGGACCTTTGCCAGAAATGGTAAAGGGTATGCGCTTATTGCCCGCTCTGTGGGGTCCCGCTCTGTGGGATATTCTGGACCTTTGCCAGAAATGGTAAAGGGTATCTGCTTAGAGCCTGCGATGCTCTGTCGGCCCCCTCTGACTTCACCTAGACGTGGGTGGATGGAGCTCCCAAACGTGGGAGACTTTTGTCAGGTGGTCATTCAGAAATGGATGAATCACATTCTGACTGAGATCCCACTACACCTTCTATATGTTTGATATGACATCCATAGTTTTGGTGAGTTGTTTCTATTCATGCTCTGGATAAGAATGATATGATTGCAACGTCAAGGACGACGTTTGAGCTTCTGTACGATATTAGTTTCTGATATGCTCTGAAATGCTTCATTCACTGATGATTTTGCTTCGAAATATTCCATATGCCGTTGATATGCTTCGGAACATTTTATATGCCATTGATAAGCTCCGATATGTTTCCTTTGTTTCTGATATGCTCCAATTACTCTATGCCCCATCTGTTAGGAACCAAATATGTAAGATTGAAAGGACAATTATGTTTCTGCTCTTAATGATATTATGTCTACGAAATCGTATATTCTGCCTTGTATTTTGAAACTGTATCTCTCTGGAAATTGTACTATTTTGATATGGATATGTTAGTCACTTGCTGAGCTCTTTATGCTCACCCCGTTTGTTGATAAATTTTTCAGGATAGCGTATCGCTTGCTTAAATGTTAAGATTGGGCTGAGGCAGTGGAAAGTTTAGAAGATTTTGGGCAGATCTTTGTTAGCATATGTGTATTTGTTGTATAAGATACTCTGCATCTTATGAATTGTGACGATGAATCTAAACCTGTGGATTTTGTGTAAGTTAAAGGATCCCTCATGTATAGGATTTTGGAATGTTAAGTTAAATTCATATAATGATATGAACTTATGGTAATCGTTGATTTGGTGACTGCATAGACTTCCCCACTTGTGAATTTATGTGTGGTTATTATTTTGATGAGTTGAGTTCAGATTGTATGAATCATCGAGTGATATGTGGTATGTTCATGAACTGCACAGGGTTATGAATTTGTAGACTATAGAGGTGTAATTTTTTATCTGAATGTTTTCTTAGTGACCTCAAATGTGTGTTTGGATCTTGGATTAGTTGTGATGAAAATTTTAATATTGTCGTTATTTTGAGGGGCGTGACAGTACTGCCTAGTGTCAGTGCTAGTGTCAGTGCTGCAAGTAGTGATACCGCCTAACACAAGTGATGGTGCCGCTAAGACTCAGGAAACTCAGGATGAGACCTTTTTTTGCTCTATTTTTTAAGTCATTTGGGGTCTATAAATATCCCACCCTTTTCTGCTTAGGGAAGCACAAAATTGAGTAGAAAGGGGAAAAAGAATACTTGAGAAAAATTAGAAACTCTCTTAGGATTTAGAGTATCTTCCTCCTAGAGTTAAAAGTTTTTCAAGGAAGAAGTAAGGTCTAAATGAGAGGTGTAAAGGTTCTCTCCTGAGCCTGTGAAAAGGAAAAAGAGTTGTAAGAGGGTAGTTGATCTTTGCTCATTGAAAGAAGATCGGTAGTAGAAGCCAATGGCCTCGAGTGAAGAGGAATCGAAAGTGGATGTAGGTCACGATGACCGAACCACTATAAATCTGGTTTGCATTTACTTTATGCTTTTTATTTATATTGCAAACTAATTTACTTATTCATTGTGCTTACGAACGCTTTCAAGTTAAACTCATCTTTCCGATATGGGTTTTATTGAACGAGTTTTCAAATCATCAAAGTTTTACGAAAGCATTAATTCACCCCCTCTCTTAGTGCTGAAACAGTCATAACAGTTGGTCTCAAAGCTAAATTTCTCTCTATTTGGTTTAAACCCAAGAGAGATGGTTTTTTTCGGCTTTTAAGAGGGTCATTCTATCATTCATCCTCCTATGTTCAATGGAATAGATTACATGTATTTGAAAACATAAATGAGAGTTTTCTTACTTTCTTTGAACTTTGATTTATGGAATATTATCGAATATGATTTTCAACAACCCTCTAAACCTATGAATGAATGGAATGATTTTGAGAAAAAATCATTTTCTTTAAATGTTAGAGCTATGAACGCTCTATTTTATGCTTTAAATAAAATAAATTTAATCGTATTTCTTTATGCGAAACTGCACATGAGATTTGGCACATACTAGAAGTAACTCATAAAGGCATGAATAGAGTAAAAGAATCTAAGATAAATCTTTTACTGTATGATTTTGAATTATTTCAAATGAAACCAATTGAAACCATTATTGACATGTATACCCGTTTTACGGATGTCGTCAATGGTTTAAAAGTACTTGGTAAAAGTTTTTCGAATCTTAAACTTGTTAATAAAATTTTACAATCTCTTTCTATAAATTAGGATTCGAAAGTAACTGCAATACAAGAGACAAAGGACATAAACAATTTTTTGCTGGAAGAACTCATTGGTTTATTAATGACATATGAAATGATTTGTATAGAACATGACGAACTTAAGAACAATCTTCCAAAGAATAGTGAGGATTTGGCACTTTGAACAAAAGAAGACCACTCGAGTAAAGACTTAAGTGATGATGACCTTGAACTCCTCACAAGAAAATTTAAAAAAATCATAAAACATGAAACTAAAAACAAAAACGAACTTAAAAAGAAGAAGCTGCCAAAGAAGAAAAAAATACTCAAGGTGACTTAGGATGAATCGAGTACATCCAAAGATAAGAAGCAAACCTATGAAGATGAAGTGGCAAACTTCACTTAATGGCTTTTGACGATGAGGTAAATGACTCAACCGAAATGTCTTTACCTTGCAATGAATTATTTGATGCATTCAATGATTTATATGTTGAATTTAAATTAGTTGGTAAAAATTTTAAATTGCTAAAAAAGAATCATGCTTCTATTTTTAATAAATTTAAAAAATTAAAAAATGTGCATGATAATTGCATGTTAAGCTCTTGCACTAAATGTGAAGAATCAGATTCATACAAAAAGGAAAATTAACTATTACAACAAACTTTAGAAAAATTTAAAATTGGTAGCAAATATTTAAACATGATTTTTACCAATAAGAGTCATATCCATAGTAAGAAAGGAATTAGCTTTGTGAGTAATACTAAACAAAAGCTAACTATTTTTGTTTAAGGACTCACATTACATGTTTCCCTTGAAAATAAATATAATTTTTGTGGTAGACATGATCATTTTGTATATAAATGTTTATTTAAAAGATATGACTTGCATAAATTAGTTTGGGTTCTGAAAGGAACTATGAATAACTTAATGCCGAAAATTAAGATAGGTAGATCCAACCATGAGGGACCCAAAGTCAAATACGTACCTAAAGGAAGCCCACTTTTCTTGTAGACATCTCTACAATTGAAATCTAAGAGCAAAAATAAAATTTTGATAGTGGATGCTCAAGGCTTATGACTGGAGATCTCACATACTTCACAAAGCTCACTGGCCAAAACAAAATGATTTTAATTGAAGATGTTTTATGTTCAATGAAATCATACTTAATGATTTTATATTATGCATGAGGATTTGAAGTAATGATGATGATTTAAAATCTTATATTTTGGAATTATGTGTTATACTTTTGATCTTGATGATTTTTGTGATAAATCTTATTTTTTGATTTTAAATATGATTCATGATTTTGACATAATAAAAAAAAAACTTGGACATGCTTGTATGAAATCAATCACATTAATTGAAATGACTAAAAAGAGAAAATAAATTTTCTTGAAAATTTTTCAATCGAGTTTTTCATAAGAGATTGATGAATTTATGTTTTTTTATGAATCTTTTGAACTATGAAAGTAATTTTGATGATTTAAATTTGAATGACTTTTATCAAAATCTTTCATGTGATACTTGAGATTTATTCTAAATGAATCAAGATTTTTATCTCTTTTTTTTTTACTATTTACAAAAGGAGAATTATCTAAATGATCATGAATTTTCTTTTGATTCAATGAAACTTGAAATCTTTTATGAATCAAGATCTCTTATTATGTGTTCTCGTATCATTCCTTCTTATTATTTAAGAGAAGATTTGTTTTTATATGAATCATGATTTTTATTATGAATTATAGGAATTATAACTTGAAATTTTTTAATATATAAAGTATGATCTTGACAACTTGCGATTTCTTATACATGAATCAAGATCTTTTATTCTCTTATGTTCTTTTTTTCTATTTACTAAAGAGAATATCTTTTTCGGAATTCATGACTTAAGATTTCTATTACTATTCGATCTCCTAAGATTTCTTTTCATTTTTTTTAAAGGAGATCAAAATGAATCATTTCTTTTGGTCTTCACATGATCTATGATTTTATATCTTTCTTGACATAATTTTCATTATGTGCAATTGTCTTATATTTATGATTTGTATATCTTATGATATGATTGAATCATTAATGTAAAAAAGAGAAAAATTACACTATTATATTCTTCCCTTCTCTTTGACAATAACAATGGGGGAGAAAGTATTGCTAGCTTGCACATCGCAAAGAAAAGAAAAATTGCTAGATGGCACATTTCAAGGAAAGAAAACTTGCTAGCTTGCAAAATGAAGCAAAAATTACTAGCTTACACATTGTAAAAGAAAGCAAAATTGCTATGTTGCACATTTTAAAGAAGCAGGAACTTGCTATCTTGCACATCTCAAGAGAAAAGTGCTAGATTACTCATCTCAAGAGAAGTAAAACTTGCTAGCCTTCATACTTTAAAGAGAAGTAATACTTGCCAACTTATTAGCTTGCATGTTCTAAAGTGATGTAAATCTTGCTAAATTGCTAGCTTAAAAACTTGCTAACCTGAATATCGCAAAGAAAAGTAAACATGCCATCTTGCACATCTCAAAAGAAGCAAAAATTTGGCTAACTTTCATATGTGAAAACTTGCTAGCTTGAATATTCAAAACTTGCTATCTCACTAGCTTGCATGTTTCAAAAACTTGCTAGTTGCACTTCTCCATTTTATTGATGATAAAAGAGGAGAAGTTATGATGATGATATGAAATTATGCATGAAATACTCATGATGATGCATACAATAAGTTATGATCATGCATGGTAGGATGTAATGTACTTTGATATTTTGATATCATGAAGATTTGAAATATTTATGATTTGGAATGATGCATGCAATGTTCATGATTTTATAATACATGTAATGATGTGAAAGTCAACAGTTATCATTTTATAAAATTCAACCTTATTTATGTTGAATCTCGGATTTTGATTATGAAATCAATTGATGTATTTGTGATCTAATTAGCGTTTTGAGTAACATAGGGCTAACTTTGATCGGAAAGGGTAAATTGATTAAATTAAGAGGAATCAGATGTTGGGCTAGAGCAAACAGGTCAGAAGATTGGACGTCGGGCCAGAGGATCAGTCGACGTATCGACAGAAGGCTTCGAGCCGTGAATTTAGTCATCAGGTAAAGAAGATTGGACATTGCGCCAAGAAGATTAGATGTTGCGACGTATCGGCAGAAGCCTTCGAGCCGTGAATTTGGGCATCAAGCAAAGAAGATTGGACATTGCGCCAAGAAGATTAGATGTTGCGAGAAGACAACATGCCGATTGGGCAATACACTAAAGGAGAGGACGATGCGCCGAAGGATCAGACGAAGCGCTGGATGAACCAATGACATACCGGACAACAAGGATTCGCTTGTAATTGATTATGTCTAGATCGAGTTAGTTTAGAGTCTAATTAAGTTGGTTTAGAATGTAATTAAGCTAACTCAATTATGGGTCAATTGGGCCCAAAAATTGTGTCAAGCAATGGCACCGTCGGTGGCTCTATCTATGAGGCATAATCTCCGAGACTGTGCCAAGCTAGTGTCCAATGGTGGTACCACCCAAACACAATCTCCTAGGCGATGGTCCCGCCCAGTATCAGTGCTGCAAGTGGTGGTACCGCCAGGACCTAGGAAACCCGGGATAAGACCTTTTTTGGCTCCAATTTTGAAGCTATTCGGGGTCTATAAATACCCCAGCCATTCCTACATGGAGTAGCAAGAATTAAGCATGAAATTGAGTTGAAAAAGGGGAAAAGAAAAATTGAAAACTCTCTTAGGATTTAGAGTCCCTTCTTCCTAGTATTTAGAAAGTTCTTCTAAAGGGAGAAGTGAGGTCTAAGAAAGAGAGATTGTAAGGGTTATCTCCTAAACCTATGAAAAGGAGAAAGAGTGTCAAAGGGTACTTGATCTTTGTTAGGACTCTAGCTAGGAGAGTCCTAATTGAGAGGGACATTCATGTAGGAGGTTTTTTCTTAGAGAAGAATTAGGAGTTGTAAGGGAATGAGTCTTGAGTAGGAGTCCTATTAGGAGTTGGTTAGAAGTAAGAGTCTTAAGTAGGAGTCCTATTAGGAGTTAGGGTTTAGAAGCCCTATAAATAGCCATGTATTCATTCTCTTTTCATAAGCAATAGATGAATCTTTTATGCAGCCTTTGAGCAGCAACTTGGAGGGAGGAACCCCTATAGAGTTCCAAGGAGGCTGATCCCCTAAAGAGATCAACCCCAAGTTTAGAATCTACAAGGGTTCTAACACCTGGTATCAGAGCAGCGTTCTTGGCATCTTGCTGCCCTTCCACTGCCATCCATCAACCCTCCACAACTGTCCAAAGCAATTCCCACAATTGCTTAAAAGATCGTCGCCAAATTCCGCCATCATCTCCACCACCGCGGATCATCCCGTGAATTGCAACAGGTTCTGGTTTCCTACCTTACTGCTACTGCAATTTAGTTATCCCTATCCGAAAATCCAAAAAAAAAATAAAAAATTGTTCCTATATTGCTGCATAAACTTTTCGTCACAAAGTTTTCATCTCTACAACGAAAGATACATTGCAGAATTTCAGCCGCATAGCACTGTTTGTTTGATCTTAATACTATATTTTCTGTCATATAAACTAAGATATTATTGTCAATTCCCTCCTCAAATCTCTCAAATTTTTGGTGGAGATTTCATCGAGAAACCGTTGTTTCTTCGACGATAATTCTGCTCTTACAAGACAACACAATTCTGCAGCAAACTTTCACTGATTTCTATCAAACCTATACATGCCTTTAACCCATCAACAAAAGAGAGATCTTAACATCACAGATTTGGAGTCATATACTATGGCATCTGAGGAGGCAAGCAATGCTAAATTTGAAGCCTTTGAGGCACGAATGGAGGATAAGATTTGGACTCTCCTTACCGAATTCAGTTTGGGCCGACCACCAAGTCCGAAGAAATCACATCAAGGAGAGAGCTCTAACCAATCACATCATACCCAAAGAGATGAGTTCCAAGAGAGGGGAGGCTCTATGACTGACCCCAACTATTCGCGCATGAGAGTGGACTTCCCTAGATGGGAAGAAGGAGACCTAATTGGTTGGATCTCGCGCGCGGAGCGATATTTTCAGTACCATAAAACTGCGGATGCATCCATGGTGGAAATTATAGCTATACATCTTGAAGGGGATGCCATACAATGGTTTGACTAGTTTGAACACACTTATGGAGTCCTTTCATGGCGACAATTCAAAGAAGGACTACTGATCCGCTTCGGACCAACTTATTACGAGAACATTGACAGACAACTAGCAAAGATCCGACAAACCTCCACCATTCGGAGTACCAAACCAAGTTTGAAAGTTATCTAATCAAACTCGTGATTAGTCTGAAAAACAACTACTGGGGACTTTTATTGAGGGCTTAAAGTTGGAGATCCGAGGAGAAGTTAAGGCGCGACAACCATACACACTTATGGCAGCCATCTCTTTCGCACGACTTCAAGAGGAGCGATTGAACCATGAAGCCCGGAGGACTAGGATCACTCCACGACCTACAATACTAAAGCCCTCAGCCCCCCCTACTATCAACCGAGTCCCTGCACTGAAAAGGTTAACAAGAGAAGAACTTCGGGAGCGATCTGCGAAGGGGTTATGTTGGCATTGCGACGAGCCGTGGAGCCGCGAGCATCGCTGTAAAAAAGGTAGACTTCTTATGATTGAACCAGTAGAAGAAGAGGTCATTGAACATCTAGAAGAGAGCCTTGAACATGAAGAAGAAGATATGGAAGAAGAGCCACAGCCGACCGACATTACGGTACACGCACTAGCCGGCTACTCAAATCCGCAAACGATGAAAGTTGGAGGCCTTCTCAAACAATAGCCGATCACTGTTCTCATCGACACGGGTAGCACTAATAACTTCCTGAATAGTAAGGTTGCTGCTCGGATGACACTGCATATTGAAGGTTGCAGCAAGTTCGATGTAAAGGTTGCCGACGGCAGAATCCTAAAGTGCGACCAAAGATGCCCGCAAGTGAAACTATTACTGCAAGACCAAAAAATTATCATCGATTTCTTCCTCCTGCCAATTGATCACTATGAGGCAGTGCTTGGTATAGAATGGCTGACTACACTAGGTGATGTCTCTTGGAACTTTTCTAAATTAATTATGAAATTCTACTGTAAGGGCAAACATATCATCCTACGCGGGAAGCACGGAAGCAACGTTACCACTGTTTCGACCCAACGAATGGAGAAAGTTTTGCACAAGGTAAATGGTGGCTTTTTGATGCATCTCCAGCCACAACCAGAAGAGAAGAAAATAGAAATTGAAGATCAAAATCTTGCCCAATTGCTTACTGAATTTGCCGACATATTTGCTGAACCACGCGGTCTTCCTCCTTCTCGGCAACATGACCATCGAATTTTAATCCTTTCGGGCAAGCCACCAGCTAACACTCGACCATACCGATATCCTCACCTCAAAAAAGATGAAATTGAAAAGATCGTAAAGGAGATGCTTGAAACAGGGGTGATTCGGCCAAGTTGTAGCCCCTATTCCTCACCGGTGCTACTTGTACGCAAGAAGGACGGAACTTAGCGGATGTGCATCGACTACCAAGCTTTAAATGACATCACCATCAAGGACAAGTACCCAATACCAGTGGTGGATGAACTTATTGATGAATTGAAAGGAGCTCGAGTCTTCACGAAGTTGGACCTTCGATCCGGTTACCACCAAATTCGGGTATGTGACGATGACATTCCAAAACCTGTATTTCGCACACATGATGGCCATTAGGAATTCTTGGTAATGCCTTTTGGACTCACTAATGCTCCTTCAACCTTTCAAAGTCTCATGAATGATATATTTCATAGCTTTCTTCGTAAATTTGTGCTGATATTTTTTTATGATATTCTCGTTTACAGCCCTTCTCTTGAGACTCACTTTCATCATTTACGAATTGTTTTGACGATCCTTCGGGAGAATACTCTTTTTGTTAAGCAACTAAAGTGCAGCTTTCTCCAGCAAAAAGTAGAGTACCTTGGGCATATAATATCAGAAGAAGGAGTGGCGGTAGACCCAACAAAAATTGAGTCAATACAAGGCTGGCCGAAACCTACAAACGTGAAATTACTACGGGGGTTCCTTGGACTAACGGGCTACTACCGAAAATTTGTTAAGGACTATGGGAAGATCAGTGCACCACTCACTTCTTTACTGAAAAAAGATGCTTTCCAATGGTCGAACAAAGCCTCTGCTGCCTTCGATAAACTTAAAGTAGCCATGACAATGACGCCGGTGCTTGCGCTACCAAATTTCAATAGACCCTTCATCATTGAGGCCGACGCATCTAGAGTCGGAATTGGAGTCGTTCTCATGCAAAATAGTCGACCACTCGTATACACTAGCAAGGCATTATCTCCCTCCCATCAAAACATGTCAATATATGATAAGGAGATGCTTGCCATTGTACACGCAGTAACGAGGTGGAGACCTTACCTGATCGGCCGGTGATTTCAAATTAAAACTAACCATAAAAGCCTCAAGTACTTTTTGGAGCAAACGATATCATCCCCTGAGCAGCAAAAATGGGTAACCAAACTTCTTGGATTTGATTATGAAATTATTTATAAAAAGGGGAAAGAAAACGTTGTTGCATATGCACTCTCACGGCTACTTGAACAAGCTAAGGTTTCAGCCATCTCCCTTCCTACCACCGGTCTCCTCAAGGACATTAGGAAAGAATGGAAGAAGGATCCAGAGATCAGCAACATCATAAAAAAATTGGAGGAGGATCCAAGTGCAATAGCCCACTACACTTGGGATTCGAGGGATCTACGCTACAAAGGTCGCATTGTGCTTATACCTGACTCCCCTTGCATCGCAATCATCTTGCATGAAATGCACTCCATACCTTCAGCAGGGCACTCTAGATTCCTAAGTACCTATAAAAGAGTGAAGCAAAATTTTTATTGGAGAGGTACGAAAAAAATTATTGTTGAAAATGTGGCATAATGTGATGTATGTCAACAGCACAAGGGTGAAACTGTGGCAAATCTAGGGAAGCTACAACCACTACCCATACCAGACTCAGTGTGGACTAACATCTCCATGGACTTTATTGAAGGGCTGCCATCTTCCAAAGGTAGAAGCATGATTCTCGTGGTGGTTGATCGACTTACGAAATATGCTCATTTTTGTGCTGTGAGAAATCCCTACACTACTGCTAGTATTGCTCAGATTTTCATAGAAAATATTGTTAAACTGCATGGGATGCCAAGGTCCATCGTAAGTGATCGTGACAGGATCTTCACTAGTAAATTTTGGACAGAGTTATTTTAGTTACAAGGCACCAAACTCAAGATGAGCACAGCGTATCATCCACAAACTGACGGCCAAACAGAGGTGGTAAATAGGTGCTTAGAGACGTACCTCTAGTGTTTCGCTAGCGACCAACCAAAAGAGTGGGCAAAATGGCTTCCCTGGGCCGAATGGTGGTATAATACTACATATCATTCATCTACAAAATGTGCCCCTTATGAAGCAGTGTATGGTCGACCAGCCCCTGTGATTCCAAAGTATGTAATTGGCTCGGCCAAGGTAGATCAGGTTGACCAAGAATTGATTGATAGGGACAAACTCTTACAACTGTTAAAAGATAATCTCTCTACCGCTCAAGCCAGAATGAAGCAGCAAGCCGACACACGACGAAGTGAAAGAGAATTTTCAATGGGAGATTGGGTTTATCTTCGCCTACAACCATACAAGCAACTCTCTATCAACACTCGAGCCTCCATGAAGCTGTCCCCACGTTTTTATCGGCCCTATCATATCATAGAGCATATTGGAGCCGTGGCGTACAGACTTAAATTACCTAAGGATGCCAAAATTCACCCTATCTTCCACATATCATGCCTAAAGCCCAAGTTGGGAGAACACGAGTCACCCCAGATCCAACTGGCCAACACAACTGAGGATGGAGTTATTCAAGCCCAACCACAAGCCATCCTCGATCGTAGGATCGTGATGCGTTGCCGACATCCCTCTACTGAAGTACTAGTGCATTGGAATAATCTACCACTTGAAGACGCCACATGGGAACCATATGAAGAGCTGAAGACCCGGTTCCTTGAGTTCATGGAATCTCAGCCTTGAGGACAAGGCTGATTTGAAGAGGGCGGGTCTGTTAGGACTCTAGCTAGGAGAGTCCTAATTGAGAGGGACATTCTATTAGGACTCTAGGAGAGTCCTAATTGAGTAGGACATTCATATAGGAGGTTTTTTCTTAGAGAAGAATTAGGAGTTGTAAGGGAATAGGAGTCTTGAGTAGGAGTCCTATTAGGAGTTGGTTAGAAGTCAGAGTCTTAAGTAGGAGTCCTATTAGGAGTTAGGGTTTAGAAGCCCTATAAATAGCCATGTATTCCTTCTCTTTTCATAAGCAATAGATGAATCTTTTCTGCAGCCTTTGAGCAGCAACTTGGAGGGAGGAACCCCTATAGAGTTCCAAGGAGACCGATCCCCTAAAGAGATCAACCCCAAGTTTAGAATCTACAAGGGTTCTAACAATTTTTGCCCATTGAAGGAAGATCGCTAGTGGATACCAATGGCCTCGACGAAAGAGGAATCGGGAGTGGATGTAGGTCACGATGACCGAACCACTATAAATCTTGGTTTGAATTTCTATTCTTGCTATTTACCTTTGTTGCAAATCATTTAATTTTCTCATTGCTCTACTTCCTCATTACATGCTTACGAAAGTGTTTTTAAGTTAACATCTTTCCGATCGATTTTCAATAAACGAATATTTTCCAAAATCGACATTTTTATCCGCTCCACTAATTCACCCCTCCCTCTTAGTGCCGACTCATTCCTAATAGTTAGTATCAGAGCCATGTTATTTCTCAATTGGTTTAACACCCAAGAAAAATGGCTCTTTTCGGCTTTCAAGAGGGCTTTTCTACCGTTCGTCTCCCATGTTCAATGGGGGATGGACTACACATTGGAAAATTCGAATGAGAGTTTTCTTGCTTTCTTTCGATTTAAATTTATGGAGTATTATGGAAAATAGTTTTCAAAAGTCTTCTACTCCAATAAACGAATGGAATGATTTGGAGAAGAAAACTTTTTCTTTAAATGCTAGAGATATGAACGCTCTATTTTGTGCTTTGAGCAAAATTGAGTTTAATCGAGTTTCTATTTGCGAAACGACTTTTGACATTTGGCATACACTTGAAATCACACACAAAGACACGAATAGAGTTAAAGAGTCTAAAGTCAATCGTTTAATGCATGATTTTAAACTATTTCGTATGGAACCAAGCGAGACTATTGGAGACATGTACACCCATTTTACAGATGTCGTCAATAGTCTAGAAGCTCTTGGTAAAAGTTTTTCGAATCTTGAACTTGTTAACAAGATATTACGATCTCTTTCTAAAAATTGAGATCCTAAAGTAACGGTCATTCAAGAGGCTAAGGATTTGAATACTTTCCCTCTCGAAAAACTTATTGGGTCTTTGATGACCTACGAAATGACTTATGTAGCACATGATGAACTTGAAAACAACCTTCCAAAGAATATGAAGGATTTTACACTTAGAACAAAAGAAGACCACTTGAACGAAAGCTCAAGTGATAATGAACTTGAACTTTTCACAATAAAGCTTAAAAAGTTCTTAAAACAAGAATCAAATAATAAAAACAAACTTAAAAAGAATACAACTACTTGCTATGAGCATAAGAAGCTGGGTCACTCTAAAGATAACTATATAAAACTGAAGAAGAAGTTGCCAAATAACGAATCGAGCTCATCCGAAGATGAAGAATAAACCAACAAGGGCAAGGTGGTAAACTATGCCTTAACGGCTTTCGATGACAAGGTAACCAAAACCCCTTTACTTTATTTTGAAATACTTGATACATTCCATGAGTCATTTTTAAATTGGTTCAAAAAAATTATATGTAAATTATTTAAAAAATTATATAAAAATAGGATCATGCTTATATTTCTAGTAATTTTGAAAAAGATCATGACAATTACATGTTTTATGATAATGCAATAAAATGTTAAATATAAATATAATACTTGAACACATAAAAAGATTAATTCTGTGTATGTTTCAAAGAAACAATAATAAGTATCTTGATGATATCCATATTGCTTTTCGATGATGATGCATGGCTTTTGTATGGAAGGCTTGATGATTTTTGTGATGAATCTTATCTTTGGTTTTCGATTTTAAACATGATGCATGGTTTTGACATAAGAACAAAAATTTGGGTATGCTAATATAAAGTCAATCACACAAGTTGAAACTAAAGAAGTTTAGATATCTTTAAGAATCATTCAACATTATGTTCAATAAATTTTTCAAATTTAACAAAGTGATTTTGATGATTTTGATGTCTTTACGATTTGAATTTGAATGAGTTTTATCTATATCATAATCTTGAATTCATGGAATTACTTAAGATTTCTCTTTATGAATCAAGGTCCCTTACTCTTTATTCTCTTATGACTCTTGCAATTTTTTTTTTTTCAAGAGAATACTTATCCACTTGAATCGAGATCTCTTCTTTGTACTCCTACGATTCTTCTTGGTATTTTTTTAAGAGGAGATTTTCTATATGAATCATGAAAATTCTTATGAATGAATCAAGATCATTTATTTGTTCTCCTACAATTCTTTTGTGATTTACTAAAGATAATATCTTTTTCGAAATTCATGACTTAAGAGTTTTCATACTATTTGATCTCCTACGATTACTTTTTAATTATTTAAGAGGAGATTTGTCAAAATAAATTATGGATTCTCTTGATTTCCCAGAATTATAACTTGAGAATTCTTTTTATAAATCAAGATTGTTTACTATGATTCTTTCTTTTCGCTATTTGACTTATCCAAATCAACCATGATATGTCACTTGACCTTTTAAGGTTTATGACTCGAGTTTTATTATGTAAAATTCCTTAAAGTATATCTCATCACCAAATTTTTCTTGATATCCTCCATGTGATGACTTCAACATTTACACCTTTTCGGGATAAATGATGAATATTTGGTATCATGATAAAAATGTTGATTTAACGCATGAAGTGATAAATGCTTAAAAATTTTAATGTCTTAGTATCATGTATGATATGCCCATAGTGATGATTGATTTATTTTTGGTATCATGCATACCCAAGTAATATTGATTTGAAATATTTATGATTTGGAATGATGCATGTAAGACTACGATTTTTTTGATGAAATGATGTGAAAGTCAACAATTATCATTTTCTGAAATGATACCTTATGCCATTAAGAATGATACTTTATCTTTGTCATGATTTAGAAATTGATATAAAGGGAAAACAATTACAAAATTATATTCTTCCCTTCTCTTTGACAATGATAAAGAGGGAAAAAGAATTGCTAGTGTGCACATCTCAAAAGAGAAAGATTTGCTAGCTTGCACAATTCAAGAAGATGCAAAAACATGCTAGCTTGCTCATCTCAAAAGAGAAGCAAAGATTGCTAACTTGCACATTTCAAGAAGCAAAACTTGCTTTGTTGAACATCTCAAACATTGCTATCTTGCATTCTTTTTCAAAAACTTGCTAGCCTTCATACTTCAAAGAGAAGTAGCACTTGCCAAATTGCTAGCTTGCATGCTCTAAAATGATGTAAAATTTTGCTAGCTTGTGTTTTGCAAATGAAGCAAAATATTGTACTTCTCAAAAGAGAAGAAAGAACTTGCTATCTTTAACATCACCAAAATTTGCTAGCTTACCTATCTTAAGAAGCAAAAATGTAAACTTGCAAAATTTACAATCTTGCACATCTTTAAAATTAATGATGATTTGGTGATTATGTATGTTGTAAAGTGATAAAAAAATTTACTAGCTTGTATGTTGTAAAACTTGCATATCTAAAAAACTGGCTAGATGCACTTCTCCTTTTTGTTGATGACAAAGGGGGAGAATTTATGATGATGATCATGCATGGAATGATGCATTGAAATTTTGATTATGCATGCGTTTATATTGCATACAATGATAAGATTAATCGGGTCTTTTAATATTCATGATGCATGTAATGATGATATATTTATGATTAAATTTGCTTTGACTTGAATTCAATTTGAATTCAAGAGTTCTATCAATATGGCATATTGATAGGAGTTAAGGTTAACTCCATCATCAATTAGTTGTCATCATAAAAAAGGGGGGGATTATTGAATCTCAGATTTTGATGATGAAATCAATTGATGTGTTTGTGATCTAATGAGTGTTTTGAGTAACGCGGAGCTAACTTCGATCGAAAAAAGTAAATTGATTAAATTAGGAGGAATCAGACATTGGGCCAGAGCAAACAAGTCAAAAGATTGGATGTCGGGCTGGAGGATCGGTCGACGTATCGGTAGAAGGCTTCGGGCTATGAATTCGGGCATTGGACCAAAAAGATCGGACATTGCACCAAAAGACCAGTTGTTGCGAGAAGATAATTTGCCGATTGGGCAATACATTGAAGGATTGGACGAAGTACCGAATGAACTAATGACATGCCGAACAATACGGATTTGCTTGTAATCGATTATGTCTAGATCGAGTTAGTTTAGAGTCTAATTAAGTCCATTTAGAATGTAATTAAGCCAACTCAATTATGGGCCAACTAGGCCCAAAATGGGACTATTATGGGCCATGAGAAAGGCTCATTCAGTGACCCAAAAATTGGGTTAGGTAGTGGCACCATCGGTGGCTCTATCTACAAGGTATAGTCTCCGAGACTGTGTTAGTCGGTGGTACCACCCAGCATAGGCGGTGGTACTGCTAGGATGTAGGAAACCCGGGATGAGACCTTTTTTGGCTCTAATTTTGAAGTCATTTGGGGTCTATAAATACCTCAGCTATTCCTGCATGAAGTAGCAATAATTGAACATGAAATTGAGTTAAAAAAGGGGGAAAGAAAAATTAGAAACTCTCTTAGAATTTAGAGTCCCTTCTTCCTAGTATTTAGAAAGTTCTTGTAAAGGGAGAAGTGAGGTCTAAGAAAGAGAGGTTGTAAGGGTTGTCTCCTAAACCCATAAAAAGGAGAAAGAGTGTAAAAGGGTAGTTGATCTTCGTCCATTGAAGGAAGATCACTAGTGAATGCCGGTGGCCTCGATGCAAGAAGAATTGGGAGTGGATGTAGGTCACGACACCCGAACCACTATAAAACATGGTTTGCATTTCTATTCTTGCTATTTAGATGATGAAACCAATTAATAGTGTTTATGATCTGATCTGCCTTTTGAGTGACATGGGAAGTTTCGATTAGGGAGAGACAATTAAAATTAGGAAGAATTAAGTTGGGCCGGAATGGAACATGTCAGAAGATTGAACATCGAGCCGGAGGATCGGTCAACGTATCGATAGAAGGCCTCGGGCCATGGGATCGGGCATCGAGCCAAGAAGAGCAAAAATTATGCTAAGGAAATCGGAGTTGTGGAGGTCAACTATCCGATTGGGTAATAGGCCGCAAGAGAGGACTATGCGCCGAAGAATCGGACGAGGTGTTGATGGACCAATGACATGCCGGACAATATTTGATTCAACTTTATAATAATTATCTAGATCGAAGTAGGTTTTATGCGTAATTGGGTTGGAATTAGGCCAACTCAATTAGGGGCCAATTGGGTCCAAGTTTGGGCTATGTTGGGCTAAGTGAAAAGCCCAAATAGTGACCCAACAAATAGAACCATCGGTGGCACAATCTTTGAGACTATCTCAGGTGGTGGTACTACCTAGACATAGTCTCCTAGGTGGTGGTACCGCTCAGTGTCAGTGTTGTAGGTGGTGGTACCGCTTAGCATAAGCGATGGTACCACCAGTACTCGGAAGACACGTGATAAGACTAGTTTTGGGCTCCAAGTTTGAATCAATTTGGAGCCTATAAATATCCCTCTCATCCCTGGTTAACATACACACAACTGAGGGCAAAAAGAAAAGAAAATGCTATTATAATCTTGTGTGAACTCCTCTAAAACTCTAAGTGTTAGTGAAATTTAAGAGAGGAGGTTGTGAGGGTGTAAAGGTTCTCTTCTGAGCCTATCAGAAGGAGAATAGAGTTGTAAGAAGGTGGTTGGACTTCGCCTATTGAAGGAAGACTGCTAGTGGATGCTGATGGCCTCGACGGAAGAGGAATCGGGAGTGGATGTAGGTCACGACGACCGAACCACTATAAATTATGGTGTGTTCTTTCCTTACCGCTTATTATGGTTACTATATTGTAAACTATCCAATCCCCTCTTCTCTATTCACTTGCAAACATATACGAGTCAAACAAATGGTTTTCATCAAACTCAGTTTTTATCGTACGAAGATTTTCAAAACTGATGTTTTTATCCACTGCACTAATTCACCCCCCTCTCTTAGTGCCGATTCGATCTTAACAGAAATCAATTGATGAGTTTATGATTTAATCTGCATTTTGAGTGACATAGGACTAACTTTGATCAGAAAAGGTAAATCAATTAAATTAGGAGGAAATGGACATTGGGCTGAAGTGAAATATGTCAAGAAATTGAATGTCGAGTTGGAGGATTGATCGACATATCGATAGAAGGACTTTGTGTCATAAGTTCAGGCATTAGGCTGAAGGAACAGACATTATGCTAAGGAGATTGGATATTATGGAGGTCAACATGTTGATTAGGCAATGTGCCGAAGGAGAGGATGATGCACCGATCGATCGGACGAAGCGTTGGATAAACTAATAACATGTTGGACAACAAAGGATTTATGCTTTATAATTATTTGTCTAGATTGAAGTAGTTTAGAGTCTAATTGAGTCGATTTTGGGATTAACCATGTCAACTCAATTAGAGGCTAATTGGACATGAGTTGGGATTGTTTTGAGCCAAGTGGAAGGCCTATTTGGTCACCCATAAAAGGGCCAGGCGGTGGCACCACCAGAATTGGCGGTGGTACCACCCAAACACAGTCTCCCAAACTATGTTAGGCAGTGGTACCACTAGATTAGGCGGTGGTACCGCCCAAACATAATCTCCCAAACTGTTTCAGGTGATGGTACTGCCCAGACATAGTCTCCTAGACTATGTCAAGCGATAGTACCACCAGACTGGGTGGTGGTACTACCTAGTGTCAGTGCTAGCATTAGTGATGTAAGCGGTGGTACCGCTAGAACTCGGGAAACCCAAGATAAGACCTTTTTTGGCTTCATTTTTGAAGTCATTTAGGGTCTATAAATATACCACCCTTTCCTGCTAAGAGAAGTACAAAATTGAGTAAAAAGTAAGGAAAGAATACTTGAGAAAAATTGAAAACTCTCTTAGGATTTAGAGTCTCTTCCTCCTAGAGTTAGAAGTTTTCTAAGGGAGAAGTGAGATCTAAAAGAGAGGTAAAAAGGTTCTCTCCTGAGCTTGTGAAAAGAAGAAAGAGTTGTAAGAGGGTAGTTGATATTTGCCCATTGAAAGAAGATTGGTAGTGGAAGCCGGTGGCCTCGAGTGAAGAGGAATCGGGAGTGGATGTAGGTCACGATGACCTAACCACCAAAAATCTAGTTTTCATTTACTTTATACTTTTCATTCATATTGCAAACTAATTTACTTATTAGCTATGCTTACGAACGCTTTCAAGTTAAACTCTTCTTTCCGATATAGGCTTTATCGAATGAATTTTCAAACTGTCAAAGTTTTACGAAAGTACTAATTCACCCCCTCTTAGTGCTAAAATATTCCTAATAGAATGATCATCTATCGATACTCAATGGCCCTCATAAGATTGGCTGCTATTCCTAATAACTGGTTGTACTAGATCTAGAACTTCTAGACCTATAAGTCTGGTATTAAAGAGTGGAGTACTCATATAGGATATCATTGGTATCTTAAGTCTAAAGACTAGATACACTACTAAGATGATAGAATCATTGCTGACAATGTGGTATTATCAACCATCCAGCATTTTATAAGTGGATCAATCAGTGAACTTATTCTCCAATAAGCACCTGCACTATATACCTAGTATCCCCACACGAGTAGCTATGAGACCAGCCTCCATCATATGGATGGGTATTTAGTACACAAGTATGTCCGTTTATCTCGATATCCCTCTCGAGTAACCTATGACAGAAATTATTTAGAGTTTATGTTTAAAGGTGAATCAGTCTCATTATCGTGATCTCATCATGATCCAATACCCATTGCATAGATCCATGGACATCACAATATATATATATATATATATATATATATATATATATATATATATATATATATATAACAAGCAATATAAAGTGAGAAAATACCATAATAATAAGCAAAAAGAGTATGTACCATGTCACATGTGCTATCACTCATGTGATTGGCTTGTAAGACACCTATGACTATTAGTCGCTTCAAGACAAGGTACCCCGAACTCGAGGTCGACGAGGATCCTTATGTGGAGCCTCCCTCAGATGCCGACGTGCCTACTCCCATGGAGGTTCCATTCGATGATCGCCCGATGTCTCCTTCAACTCTGCCTCCTCTAGCCTAATGTAGCTGGGTCCTATTGACTCTCCTTTTTTGTTTTTGTTAGCTCTCGTTTTATGGCATCCGCTTTTATAACTCATTTTTTCTAGTTTAATAAAAACTTCTTCGAAATGTGTTGTTCATCTTTTGTATAATTTTTGAGTGGGGAATATTTGAGTCTTTTTATCTTCCTATTTCACGAGGCAAGAGCCCCTAAGTCTCAACTATCATCGGAGTGTCCCTTGGGGAGTCAACAAGGGTTTGGCTTCGGCTCTCCCACAGGCGAGGGGGGTTGAGCATTGGCCTAAAGGGATCAGGGGGCAACGTTGCCAAGGGTGTGATATGTTATAATTGAGTTGGCACTAAGAGAGGGGGGTGAATTAGTGCAACAGTAAAAACATCAATTTCGAAAAATATTCGTTCATTGAAAACTGATTGGAAAGATATTAACTTGGAAGTATAAGGGAGCATAGTGAAAGTAATATGAAGGTAAAGCTATTTGCAGTAAAGGTAAATTGCTCAAAAGGAAATGCAAACCGATTTTATAGTGGTTCACTCGTCGTAACCTACATCCACTCCCGATTCCTCTTTCGTCAAGGCAACCGGTGTCCACTAATGGTCTTCCTTCAATGGGCGAAGACCAACTACTCTTTTATACCCCTCTTCTCATTTTCATAAGTTTAGAAGATAACCTTTTCCAACCCTCTTTTACAAAATATCTCTCACACACCTCTCTTAGAACTCTCTCTAAGCTTTAGGAGGAGGGAACTCAACTTTCTAATAGGATTTACAATAGGGTTTGGCTCAATCTTTCTTCCTACTCCATGTAGAAATAGCTGGGGTATTTATAGACCCCAAATGGCTTCAAAACTTGGAGCTAAAATTTAAATCCCTGAGTTTTCAGGGTTCGGGCGGTACCATCGCCTGTAGTCTGACACTGAGCGGTGCCACCACCCAGTCTAGTGGCACTATCACCTGGGAGACTATGTCTAGGTGGTACCACTGCTTGACAATCTTGGAGACTGAGTCTGGGCAATACCACCGCTTGACAGTCTTGAAGACTATGCCACGATGGTTCCACCTGTTGGGTCACTGTTTGGGCCTTTCACTTGGCCCAACACAGCCCAAACTTGGCCACTAATTAAGTTGGTCTAATTACATTCTAAACTAACTCAATTAGACTCTAAACTAACTCGATCTAGACATAATCAATTATAAGCGAATCCTTTGTTGTCTAGCATGTCATTGGTTCTTCCAACGCTTCTTCCGATCCTTCGGTGCATCGTCCTCTCCTTCGGCGTATTGCCCAATCAGTATTTGTCTTCTCCCAACATCTGATCTCCTTGATGCAATGTCTGATCTTCTTAGCCCGATGCCCGAATTCACAGAATAAAGCCTTTTGCTAACACATCGATCGATCCTCCGACCCAACGTCCAATCTTTTGACATGTTTGCTCCAGCCCAACGTCTGATTCCTCCTACTTTAATCGATTTACCTTTTTTGATCGAAGCTAGTCTTGCATCACTTAATTGTACATTAGATAAATACTTATCAATTAGTTTCATCATCAAAATCTGAGATTCAACAATCTCCCCCTTTTTTATGATGACAACTAATTGATGCCGGAGTTTAAATAAACTCCCGGAGTTTAAACGAACTCCCCTTATCAATATGTCATATTGATAGAACCTTGAATTCAAATTGAATTGAAGTCAAAACAATCATATGATAATAAAATCATGCATAACATCATCATACTTCCCCTTTATCATCAACAAAAAGGAGAAGCGCATCTTGCTAGTTTTTGAGATATGCAAGTTTTACAACATACAAGCGAGCAAATTTTTTTATTACTTTACAACATGCATAATTACCAAATCATCATTAGTTTGAAAGATGTGCAAGATTGTAAACTTTGCACTTTTGCTTCAGGCAAGCTAGCAATTTTTGGTGATAACAAGTTCTTTATTCTCTTTTGAGAAGTGCAAGCTAGCAATTTTGCTTCTACTTAGGATGTGCAAGCTAGTAATTCTTGCTTCTCTTTTGAGTTGGGCAAACTAGCATGTTTTAGATATGCAAGCTAGTAAATTTTACATCATTTTAGAACATACAAGCTAGTTCTTTCCGAGATGTTCAAGAATTAGCAATCTTTGCTTCTCTTTTGAGATGAACAAGCTAGCATGTTTTTGAATTTTCTTGATATGTGCAAGCTAGAAAATTTAGTAAGTTTTACATAATTTTAGAACATACAAACTAGTAAATTTTACACATATGAAAGTTGGCAAAGTTTTGCATCGAGATGAGCAAGCTTTTTGCTTCTCTTTATGATGTGCAAACTAGCAACTTTTCTCCCCCTTTAACATTGTCAAAAAGAAGGGAAGAATACAATTTTATAATTTTTTTCTCTTTACATCAATTTCTAAATCATGACAAAGATAAAGTAACAAAGATGAAAAGTCATGAATGTCAAAACAAATTTTCATCATGAATATTTTATCATTGCATGCATCATTATCATAAATTGAAGTATTACATGCATAATACCAAATCATCATTCATAATTACATCAATATTCCAATCATTATTTCAATCATCAAAAATGAAAGATCTAAGTCTAAAATTTGAGAAATCAAGATCATGATTCGAAAAATATATAAGAAGAATTTATACATTTGGGAGCTCTAACATATCTAAGTTTATCATTCACGCTAGCAAATTTGGTTCTCTTGAGATGCTAGCTATTTTCTTTCCCCCTTTTGTCATTGTCAACAAGAAAGAAAAAGGGAAGAACATGACGGTGTAAATATTCAAGTCATCATAAAAATACAAAGGTGTCATATGAAAATCATGACATGAAAGATATTAATATCAAATCATGAATGCCATAAGACATGATTTATTTCAACAAATCTCTTCTTTTTATAAATGGCAAAAAGAAATATAGGTGATCAAATGATGTAATATCTTGATTCATGCATAAGAAATCTCAAGTTATAAATCTCAAAAAATCAAGATAAAGCTGATTCAAATTCAAATCATCACATCATCAAAATTACTTTCAAGAGATTCAAAATGACATAAACAACTTTATCAATCTCTTAATAAAAAATCGATAAGATAGAGAAAAAGAAATTTTCAAGAAAAATGCTTTTCTCTTTTTAGTTGTTTCAATTCATGTGATTTATTTTATATAAGTATGGCCAAATTTTTATGCCAAATAAAAACAAGCATCAACATTTAAAACGAAAAAGAACTTTCATTATGGCAAAGATCGATAATCCATAAATCATAAAAATCATCATGCATAATTTTTAAAGATAAACTTATTAAGCATGACATCAAACCTCTCAGCATTTTCATTAAAACATCAAGTATGGTTTCATTGAACATAAGGCATCTTTAATCAAAATTGAAAAGCAATACGGAAATCAACATGATACATATTATTGCTTCTTAAACATAAGATTAATCTTACTAGGTGTACAAGCATCATTTTTTTGTATTTTCATAAAACATGCAATTGTCATGATCATTTTTTCAAAATAGCTAGAAAAAGAAGCATGATATAATTTTTTATAATTTTTTTTATTTTTTATTTTACTAACTAATTTAAAATGACTCATGAAAAGCATCATGTAATTTTGAAATAAACTAAGGGTATTTTGATTACTTTGTCATCGAAAGTTGTTAAGGCGTAGTTTATCACCTTGCCTTTGTTGGTTTGTTCTTCATCTTCGTATGAGCTCGATTCGTCCCAAAGTGCTTACTTCTTCTTGCATTCATAGTAAGTGATTGTATTCTTTTTAAGTTTATTTTTGTTCTTTAATTCTTATTTTAAAATTTTTTTAAGCTTTATAGTCAAAAGTTTAAAGTCATCATCACTTTAGCTTTTGCTCGAGTAGTCTTCATTTGTTCTAAGTGTCAAATCCTTCATGTTCTTTGGAAGGTTATTCTCAAGTTCATCATGTTCAACATGTGTCATAAAACTCATTTCATAGTTTATTAAAGATATAATAAGTTATTCGAGTGGAAAGTTATTTAAATCCTTGGCCTCTTGAATGGCCATTATTTTAGGGTCGCAACTCTTTGGAAGGGATTTCAAGATTTTATTAACAAGTTTAAATTTTAAAAAATATTTGCCAAGAGCTTTTAAACTATTAACGACATCCGAAAAGCAGGTGTACATGCCAACAATAGTTTCGCTCAACTTCATTTGAAATAGTTCAAAATCATGCATTAAAAGATTGACTTTAGACTCTTTAATTCTATTCGTGCCTTCATGAGTGATTTCAAGTGTGCCAAATGTCAAAAGCTATTTCATAAGTAGAAACCAGATTGAATTTATTTTTGTCTAAGTTGCAAAATAGAGCATTCATAGCTCTAGCATTCAAAGAAAAAGTCTTCTTCTCCAAATCATTCTAATCATTCATTGGAAGAGAAGACTTTTAAAAACTATTTTTGACAATATTCCATAAATTGAGATTCAATGAAAGCAAGAAAACTCTCATCCGAGTTTTCTAATAAGTGTAGTCCGTCCCATTGAACATGGGAGGACGAACGATAGAAAAGCCCTCTTAAATACCAAAAAGAGTCATTTCATTTAGGTGTTAAACCAAATGAGAAAGAACGTGGCTCTGATACTAACTGTTAGGATCGAGTCGGCACTAAGAGAGGGGGGTGAATTAGTGCAGCAATAAAAACATCAATTTCGAAAAATATTCGTTTAGTGAAAACTGATTAGAAAGATATTAACTTGAAAGCAAAAGGGAGCATAGTGAAAGTAATAAGAAGGTAAGGCTATTTGCAGTAAAGATAAATTGCTCAAAAGGAAATGCAAACTGATTTTATAATGGTTCGGTCATCGTGACCTACATCCACTCCCGATTCCTCTTTCATCAATCGGTGAATACCAACTACCCTTTTACACTCCTCTTCTCCTTTTCACAGGTTTAGGAGACAACCTTTTACAACCCTCTTTTACAAGATATCTCTCACACACCTCACTTAGAACTCTCTCTTAGCTTTAGGAGGAGGGAACTCCTAATAGGTTTTACAATAGAGTTTTGCTCAATCTTTCTTCCTACTCCATGCAGGAATAGCTGGGGTATTTATAGACCCCAAATGGCTTCAAAACTTAGAGCCAAAATTCAAATCCCTGAGTTTTTGGGATACGGGTGGTACCACTGCTTGTAGCCTGACACCGAGTAGTACCACCGCCTAGTCTAACGATACTACCACTTGGGAGACTGTGTCTTGGAGATACCACCGCCCATATTGGCGGCACTACCGCTTGATAGTCTTGGAGATTGAATCTGGGTGGTATCATCGCCTGACACAGTCTCGAAAACTATGCCACGATGGTTCCACCTATTGGGTCATTGTTTAGGCGTTTTACTTGGCCCAACACAACTCAAACTTGGGCCCAATTGGCCCTTAATTAAGTTGGTCTAATTACATTCTAAACCGACTCAATTATACTCTAAACAAACTTAATCTAGACATAATCGATTATAAGTGAATCCTTTGTTGTCCAGCATGTCATTGGTTCTTTCGGCGCTTCGTCCGATCCTTCGGTGCATCGTCCCCTCCTTCGGCGTATTGCCCAATCAGCGTATTGTCTTCTCGCAACATCCGATCTCCTTGGCATAATGTCTAATCTTCTTGGCCTGATGACCGAATTCACGGACCGAAGCCTTCTGCTAACACGTCGACAGATCCTTCGGCCCGACGTCCAATCTTCTGACATGTTTGCTTCTGCCCAACGTTCGACTCCTCCTGCTTTAATCGATTTGCCTTTTCTAATCAAAGCTAGTCCTGCATCACTTAAACGTGCATTAGATAAACACTTATCAATTGGTTTCATCATCAAAATCTAAGATTCAATATGATAGGGGTGCGAAGCCATAGATGCTTGGCCCCTTTGAGAAAGGGGGGGGCTTGCCTTCACCCTTTGAGAAAGGGAGGGGCCCTCCTTGCTTTGGATGTTCACTAGGAAGAGCAGCAAAAGGGGGCCCTACGACGTTCATCCCTCCTTCCAATGCTAGAATGATGGTGTCATAAGTATCATCGATTGATGAGTCAGCCTAGTTGTTCTATTGCCAAAAGTGCAGGCTCATCTAGGTGCATCTTCCTGGTTAATGTGGGAGACTTGGTGAGGTGAGACTGTTAGGAACGAGTCGGTATTAAGAGAGGGGGTGAATTAGTACAGCGGTAAAAACATCGATTTCGTAAATCTTTCATATGTTGAAAACTAATCGGAAAGATATTAACTTAGAAGCTTAAGGGAGTATAGTGAAAGTAATAAGAATGCAGTTTACATTTAAAGTCAATTGGTCAAAAGAAATGCAAACCAAATTTTATAATGGTTCAATCATCGTGACCTACATCCACTCCTGATTCCTCTTCCGTCGAGGCCACCGACATCCACTAACGATCTTCCTTCAATAGATGAAGATCAACCACCCTTACAACTTGATTCTCCTTTTAACAAGTTCAGGAGAGAACCTTTACAACCCCCTTCACTCCTCTCTTAAACAAGACTAACACTTCAGTTTTGAGAGGAGTTCACACACAATTACAACAGCGTTTTCTTTTCTTTTTTGCTCTCAATTGTGTGTAAGTTACCTAGGGATGAGAGGGGTATTTATATGCCTCAAATGAATTCAAACTTGGAGCCTAAAAGTGTCTCATCTTAGGTTTCTTGGGTCCTAGCGGTACCACCGCCTGTGCTGGGCGGTACCACCGCCTGGAGCACTAACACTAGGCGATACCACCACCCAGTTGTTAAGACTCTAGCTAGGAGAGTCCTAATTGAGAGGGACATTCATGTAAAATCTACCTAAGCCGACCCCTATTAAAAAGGTGAAGAAGCCGGCTAGGGTTAGGAGGTTGTTTCTTAGAGAAGAATTAAGAGTTGTAAAGGAATAGGAGTCTTGAGTAGAAGTCCTATTAGGAGTTGGTTAGAAGTAGGAGTCTTGAGTATGAGTCTTATTAGGAGTTAGGGTTTAGAAACCCTATAAATAGCTATGTATTCCTCCTCTTTTGATAAGAAATAGATGAATCTTTTCTGCAGCCTTTGAGCAGCAACTTGGAGGGAGGAACCCCTATAGAGTTCCAAGGAGGCCGATCCCCTAAAGAGATCAACCCCAAGTTTAGAATCTGCAAGGGTTCTAACACCTGGTATCAGAGCAGCATTCTTGGTGTCTCGCTGCCCTTCCACAGCAATCCATCAACCCTCCACAACCGCTCAAAGCAATTCCCACAATTGCTTAAAAGATCGTCACCAAATTCTGTCGTCATCTCCACCACCACGGATCATCCTTTGATCTCCCCGTGAATTGCAACAGGTTCTGGTTTTCTACCTTACTACTGCTATAATTTAGTTATCCTTATTTGAAAATCCCAAAAAAACTATTCCTATATTTCTGCATAAACTTTTCGTCATAAAGTTTTCATCTCTACGACGAAAGATACATTGCAGAATTCCAACCGTATAGCACCGTCTGTTTGATCTTGCTACTATATTTTTTCTATCCAAATCTCTACAAAATTTTAATGACATCTTTGACACTTCCTAATAGCAGATTTTCTTTTGGTTTTGTCAAAAATTCTCAATATAAACCATTGATATTTTACATCTAATCTGCTATACTTGAAAATCTGTACTGTAAAATTTCAGCCGCATAGCACTGTTTTTTTATCTTGATACTACATTGTTTCTATCCAAATCTCTACGAAATTTTTATGATAGCTTTGACACTTCCTACCAGTAGATTTTCCATTGGTTTCATCAAAAAAATTTTAATATAAACCACTGATCTTTTACGTCCAATCTGCTATACTTAAAAATCTGTGCTGCAGAAAATTTTAGCCGCATATTGTTGCCTTAACCCATCTATTTGTAATCATTTTTTAATGAAATTTCTTATACACTTCATAGATCATCTTGGCTTCCATCTAAGATTGATCTATTGAGGAATTCATCTATAAAAACGATTTTGTGTTGCTGCAAATTTTCATCGTAAACCGCTGAAATTTTACGATGAGAATTCTGCTATCGCAACTTGCACTAATTTCCTTGCTGTTATACTGCCAAAATTTTCTTGATTAAATTAGATATCTTTACTGTCATATAAACTGTGATTTTTCTATCAATTTCCTCCTCAATTCTCTCAAGTTTTTGGTGGAAATTACGTCGAGAAACCGTTGTTTCTTCGACGACAATTCTACTCTTACAAGACAGCACATACTTGCTGTAACTTCCACTGATTTCTATGAAACCTTTGCTACCATCTACCACAGATCCAAAATATTCATCCACAGCCCTAAAACTGCACCAAACCACACCCTCAAACTGCACCCAAAATAGCCACAAAACAATCCTAAACCGTAGCCTACATCCACCAATCCACCAACCCTTTCGACCATCACCTCTCTCAGCCCAATACATGCCTTTAACCCGACAACAAAAGAGAGATCTTAACATCACAGATTTGGTGACATATACTATGGCATCAGAGGAAGTAATCAATGCTAAATTTGAAGCCTTCGAGGTGCGAATGGAGGATAAGATTCGGATGCTCTTTACCGAACTCAGATTGGGCCGACCACTAAGCCCGAAGAAATCACATCAAGGAGAGAGCTTTGCCCAGTCGCACCAAGCCCGAAGATATGACTTCAAGAGAGGGGAAGCTCTATGACCAACCCCAACTATCTATGCATGAGAGTGGACTTCCCTAGATGGGAAGAAGGAAACCCAATTGGTTGGATCTCACACGCGGAGCGATATTTTCGGTACCATAAAACCGCGGATGCATCTATGGTGAAAATTGCAGTTATACATCTTGAAGGGGATGCTATACAATGGTTTGACTAGTTTGAACATACTTATGGAGTCATTTCATGGTGACAATTCAAAGAAGGACTGCTGATCCGCTTCAGACCAACCGATTACGAGAATATTGACAGACAACTAGCAAAGATCCGACAAAACTCTACCATTCAGGAGTACCAAACCAGATTTGAAAGGTTATCTAATCAAACTCATGATTGGTCTCAAAAATAGCTATTGAGGACCTTCATTGAGGGCTTGAAGCCGGAGATCCGAGGAGAAGTTAAAGCGCGACAACCGTATACGCTTATGGCAGCCATCTCTTTCGCACGACATCAAGAGGAGCAATTGAACCATGAAGCTCGGAGGACTAGGGTCGCTCCTCAACTAGTAATATTGAAGCCCTCAGCCCCCCCTACTGTCGACCAAGTCCCTACACCAAAGAGGTTAACAAGAGAAGAGCTTCGGGAGCGATATGCGAAGGGGTTATGTTGGCATTGTGACGAGCCGTGGAGCCATGAGCATCGCTGTAGTAAAGGGGACTTCTTATAATTGAACCGATAGAAGAAGAGGTCATTGAACATCCAGAAGAGAGCCTTGAACATGAAGAAGAAGATGCAGAAGAAGAGCCACAACCGACCGAAGTTACGGTACATACACTAGCTGGCTACTCAAACCCGCAAACGATGAAAGTTGGAGGCCTTCTCAAATAACAAGCGATCACTGTTCTCATCGACACGGGCAGCACTAATAACTTCCTAAACAGTAAGGTTGCTGTCTATATGAACTTACCTATTGAGAATTGCAGCAGGTTTGTCGTTAAGGTCGCCAACGGATGGATTTTGAAGTGTGATCATAGGTGCCCGCAGGTGAAACTGTTGCTGTAGGACCAAGAGATAATTACATATTTCTTCCTCCTCCCTCTTGATGATCATGAGGCCATACTCAGAATTAAATGGTTGATGACATTAGGTGATATTTCTTGGAATTTTATGCAACTAATTATAAAATTTTACAGTAAGGAGAAACAGGTGATATTGCACCGAAAACGTGAGGGCAACGTAACGATGATTTGCACACAACAAATGGAGAAGGTTTTGCATAAAGCATGCAGGGGCTTTTTGGTACAACTTGAGCAGTAAATTAAAGGAGAGCTAATAGAATTTGAAGATCCAAACCTATTTCCTTTGCTTGCTAAATTTTCAGATATATTTGACGAGCCGCACAACCTACCTCTTACTCGTCGGCATGATCATTGTATAATGATTTTTCCAGTCAAATCTCCAGCAAATACTCAACCATATCAATATCCACATCTCCAAAAGGATGAAATAGAAAGGATTGTAAAAGACATGCTTGAAACAGGAGTTATTCGGCCAAGTTGCAACCTCTACTCTTCACCGGTGCTACTTGTACGCAAGAAGGACGGAACATGGCGAGTATACGTTGATTACCGAGCTCTCAATGGCATAACCATCAAGGATAAATTTCCTATTCCAGTAGTAGATGAATTGCTAGATGAAAGGGAGCACAAATCTTCACAAAGTTGGACCTTTGATCCGGGTATTATCAAATACGAGTGTATGAAGAAGTCATACCGAAAACCGCCTTTCGAACACATGGGCATATCATATCAGAGGAAGGTGTGATGGTGGACCCCTTCAAAATTGAAGCAATGCAAAACTGGCCTACCCCGAGGAACATAAAATTGCTACATGACTTTCTGAGTTTAACAAGCTACTACCGTAAGTTCATGAAAAACTATGGAAAAGATCAGTGCACCACTTACTTCCTTACTGGAAAAAGATGTTTTCCAATGGTCGGACAGAGCCTCCACTACCTTCGACAAACTTAAGGCAGCCATAACGACGACCCCAGTGCTAGCGCTACTAGATTTCAACCGACCCTTCATCATTAAGGCCGATGCATCTGGAGACAGAATGGGAGACGTTCTCATGCAAGATGGTTGACCACTCACATACATTAGCAGGACATTGTCTCCCCCCTATCAAAACATTTTAACATATGATAAGGAGATGCTCGCCATTGTGCATGCAGCAATGAGGTGGAGATCGTACTTGATCAGGCGATATTTTCAAATCATGACAGACCATAAAAGCTTAAAATATCTCTTGGAGCATAAGATATCTTCCCCCGAGCAGCAAAAATGGGTAACAAAACTTCTTTGATTTGATTATGAAATAACTTACAAAAAGTGGAAAGAGAATGTTGTTGTAGATGCGCTTTCGCAGCTACTTGAGCAAGCTGAATTTTCGGTCGTTTTACTTCCAACCAACGACTTCCTTGAGGATATTAAGATGGAATGGTAGGAAGATTCGGCGACTAGTAAGATCAAAAAAAAATTAGAGGAAGCACCAAGCTCCGTGGCTCATTACAATTGGAACTCAAAAGAATTATATTATAAGGGTACTAAATTGAAAAGAAGTATGGCATATCACCTACAAATCGACGGCCAGACCGAAGTTATAAATAGGTGCTTGGAGATAGCCCAAAGCCACCCACCAAATATGACTATCCAAGGAGAACTCCAGACCCAGCCAAGTACCATTATTGATCGATGGATCGTGACTCGACGACGACGACCCACTGCTAAAGTGCTAATACAGTGGGTGAACCTACTAACAGAAGATGCCACTTGGGAGAACTATGACAACTTGAAGATCAAATTCCCAAAATTCATGAATTGTCAGCCTCGAGGACAAGGCTGATTTAAAGAGGCCGGGTCTATTAGGACTCTAGCTAGGAGAGTCCTAATTGAGAGGGACATTCATGTAAAACCTACCTAAGCCGACCCCTATTAAAGAGGTGAAGAGGCTGGCTAGGGTTAAGAGGTTGTTTCTTAGAGAAGAATTAGGAGTTGTAAAGGAATAGGAGTCTTGAGTAGAAGTCCTATTAGGAGTTGGTTAGAAGTAGGAGTCCTATTAGGAGTTAGGGTTTAGAAATTCTATAAATAGCTATGTATTCCTCCTCTTTTGATAAGCAATAGATGAATCTTTTCTGCAGCCTTTGAGCAGTAACTTGGAGGGAGGAACCCCTATAGAGTTCCAAGGAGGCCGATCCCCTAAAGAGAACAACCCCAAGTTTAGAATCTGCAAGGGTTCTAACACTAGTCTAGTGGTACTACCACCTAACACCCTGCCACTGGGCAGTACCACTGTCTAGACTAGTGGTACCACTGCCTGACAGTCTCTTGGAGACTATGTTTGGGCCGTACCATCGCCCAAACTAGCGATACCACCGCCTGACATAGTCTCGAAGACTGTGCCACGACGGTGCCACCTATTGGGTCACTATTTGGACCTTTTCACTTAGCCCAATATAGCTCAAATTTGGACTCAATTGGCCCCTAATTAAGTTGGCCCAATTATAACCTAATTATGTGTTAACTACGAATTTTAAGATATTCACTAAGCTAAATAAGTCCGTAAGTCTAAGTTTCTTCCGGCGGGCTTCCAGCGAACTTCCGACGATCTCTCGGCAATGTTCTAGTAGACTCCTGGCAAACTCCTAGACCTTATGATGATCTTCTTAGCGAGTTCTGATGAGCTTCTTTGGCAAGCTCCTAGACTTCTCGATCAATTCCGGTAGAACTTCCGATGAATGTCCAGACTTTCGACGAACTCTCGAACTCCCAACAAAATCTCGTTCTTGACTCCATGACTTTATTTGTTTGATGCCTTGATATCGTAGTTAATCCTACACACTTAAAACCTACTTCGATCTAGACAATTATTATAAAGCTAATCAAGTGTTGTTTGGCATATCATTGGTTTATCGATGCTTCATCTGATTCTTCGACGCATCGTCCTCTCTTGTGGCTTATTGCCCAATCGGCTAGTTGACCTCCGCAACTCCAATTTCCTTGGTACAATATCCACTCTTCTTAGCTTGATGCCCGAACCCATGGCCCAATGCCTTCTATCGATACATTGATCAATCCTTCGGTGCGACATCTAATCTTCTGAAATATTTTCTCCAGCCCAACATGATTCTTCCTGCTTTAATTGTCTCTCTTTGATCAAAGCATTCTATGTCACTCAAAATGTAGATTAAATTATAAACACTATCAATAGGTTTCATCATCAAAATCCGAGATTCAACAATCTCTCCCTCTTTTATGATGACAACTAATTGATGACGGAGTTAACCTTAACTCCCCCTATCAATGTGCCATATTGATAGAACTCTTTAATTCAAAAATCCAAGCAACATGTCATCATAAAATCATGTATAACATCATCATACTTCTCACCCTTTATCATCAACAAAAAGGAGAAGTGCATTTAGCAAGTTTCAAATCATTGCATTATAAATATAATCTCAAGTTTTATCATCATGCAAGTAAGTAATTTTCTTTCTTTTCTTTTGATAAGTGCAATTTTTCACTTCCTTGGGAAAGTGTAAGCTAGCAAAATTTTACATCATTTTACATGCAAGCTAGTAAATTTATATCATTTTAGAGTATGTAAGCTAGCAATTTTACATATATGAAAGTTAGCAAAATTTTACATCTTTTGAGATGCGCAAGATAGACTATTTTTGCATCTTCTTGAAATGTGTAACTTAGCAAGCATTGCTTCTATTAAGATTCGCAAGATAGCACTTCTTGTTTCTCTTTTGAGATGAGCAAGCTATCAAGTTTGCCTTTTTTCGTAATGTGCATGCTAGCAATTCTTTCTCCCCCTTTGTCAAATTCAAAAAGAGGGGAATAACAATACAATAGTATAATTCATTTTCCTTCACTACAATCTTAAAATCATGACAAGGATAAATAACAAAGATGAAAAATCAAGTCATGAATGTCAAAACAATTTTTCATCATGAATGTTTCCTCATTGCATGCATCATTATCAGAAGTTGAAGTATTGCATGCATAATACCAAATCATCATTCATAATTACATCAATATTCCAATCATTATTTCAATCATCAAAAATGAAAGATCATGTCTAAAATTCAAGAAATCAAGATCATGATCTGAAAAATGTATAAGAAGAATTTATGCATTTGAGAGCTCTAACATGTCTAAGTTTATCATTCAAGCTAGCATATTTGGTTCTCTTGAGATGCTACCTATTTTCTTTCCTCCTTTTGTCATTGTAAACAGGAAAGAAAAAGGGAAGAACATAATGGTGTAAATGTTCAAGTCATCACAAAAATACAAAAGTGTCATATGAAAATCATGACATGAAAGATATTAATATCAAATCATGAATGCCATAAGACATGATTTATTTCAACAAATCTCTTCTTTTTATAAATGATAAAAAGAAACATAGGAGGTCAAATAATATAATATCTTGATTCTTGCATAAGAAATCTCAAGTTATAAATCTCAAAAACTCAAGATAAAGCTCATTCAAATTCGAATCATCAAATTATCATAATTATTTTCAAGAGATTCAAAATGGCATAAACAACTTTATCAATCTCTTAGTGAAAAATCGATAAGATAGAGGAAAAAAAATTTCAAGAAAAATGCTTTTCTCTTTTTAGTTGTTTCAATTCATGTGATTTATTTCATAGAAGCATGCCTTTTTTATTTATGCTAAATAAAAACATACATCAATGTTTAAAACTAAAAAAGAACTTTCATTATAGCAAAGATCGATAATCCATAAATCACAAAAATTATCATGCATAATTTCGAAAGAAAAACTCATTAAACATAATCATTATGCATCATTACTTTGAGCATAATATCGAAACATAGTTTTAAGTTTTCAAGATATAACATGCACAATTTTGAACTATAAACTCATTAAGCATGATATCAAACCTCTTAACATTTTCATTAAAACATCAAGTATGGTTTCGTTAGACGTAAAGCATTTTTAATCAAAATTGAAAATCATCAAGATACATATTATTTCTTCTAAAAAACATACATAGGATTATCATTAGATCTAAATCTAATATTTTGTTCCTTTATCATAAAACATGTAATTTCCTTGATCATTTTTTTAAAATAAAAAGAAGCATGATATAATTTTTTTTATAATTTATATTTTTTATTTTTTATTAACTAATTTAAAAACAACTCATGAAAAATCATCAAGTAATTTCAAAATAAAGTAAAGGAGTTTCGTTTGAGTTGTTTACCTCATTGTCGAGAGTTATCAAAGCGAAATTCATCGTTTCATCTTCATCGATTTGCTCCTCTTCTTCGAATTTGAGTTGTTTACCCCAAGTCACTTTGAGTGCTCTCTTCTTCTTTGGCAACTTCTTTTTAAGTTTATTTTTATTCTTTAATCTTTGTTTAATAAACCTTTTTAGTTTTATAGTGAGAAGTTCAAGTTCATCATCACTTGAGCTTTCGCTTGAGTGGTCTTTATGTGTTCTAAGTGTCAAATCCTTCCTGTTCTTTAGAAGGTTGTTACATGTTTGTTTTATGCCATACAACTCATTTCATAGGTTATTAAAAACCCGATAAGTTCTTCGAGGGGGAAAGTATTCAAATCCTTGGCCTCTTGAATGGTCGTTACTTTAGGATCCTAAGTTTTAGAAAGAGATCATAAAACTTTATTAACAAGTTCAAGATTCGAATAACATTTGCCAAGCGCTTTTAAGCCATTGACAACATCTGTAAAACAGGTATACATGTCAACAATGGTTTCGCATGGCTTCATTCGAAATAACTCAAAATCATGTATCAAAAGATTAATATTTGAATCTTTTACTCTACTAGTGCCTTCGTATGTGATTTAAAGAGTATGCCAAATATCGAAAGCCGTTTCGCAAGTAGAAATCCGATTGAACTCATTTTTATCTAAGGTGCAAAATAGAACATTCATAGCTCTGGCATTTAAAGAAAATGTTTTCTTCTCCAAATCACTCTATTCATTCATTGGAGTAGAAGACTTTTAAAAATCGCTTTCAATAATATTCTTCCATAGAAAGCAAGAAAACTTTCATTCGAGTTTTCAAATAAGTGTAGTCCATCCCATTGAACATGGGAGTGATAAAGTGATAGAATGAAGAGTAAAATTGTAAAGGTAAAGAGAAAGCACATCTTAATTAGTGTCATATAATGTCTATTTATACATAGTGAAAGAGAGGATTTTTCTCAACTAAGTAGTAAGATTTCCTCATGTAGTTAAGAAAATCTCTTTGTTATCATGCCCCCGCAAGATTGAGCTCTTGTCAAGGATACCGATCTTGTACCGATGTAAAAAATATAGTTTGTGGGCTAGAGGCTTCATGAGTGAGTCTGCTAGTTGATCAACTGTATGAACATGAGAGACACGAAGTTGACATCTGACAACTTGATCTCGCACGAAGTGAAAGTCAATGACAATGTGTTTCATATGTGAGTGGAACACTGGATTGACGTATAGGTAGGTAGCTCCAATATTGTCACAATATATTATACGAGTAAGGGTAGAGATGATTTTGAATTCCTTAAGGAGATTTGTAACCCGATTGAGTTCAGCAGCAGCGGTAGTGATGGCATAATATTCAGCTTTAGTTGTAGACCGAGCGACTATCTTTTGCTTCTTAGAACTCTAACTGATTGGATTAGACCCAAGAAAGATGACATACCTTGAGGTGAAGGTGCGATCATCAAAGTTTCCTGCCCAATCAGCATCAGCAAAGGCATGGAGATGAAGTGGAGTGTGTTTGTGGAGAAAGAGACCATAATTGAGGGTCCCTTTAAGATACGCAAAATTCGTTTAATCGTAGACCGATGCATAGCAGAAGGCTGGTGCATGTATTGAGTGTGTTTGCGAAGAAAGAGACTATGATTGAGGGTCCCTTTAAGATACCGCAAAATTCGTTTAATCGCAGACCAGTGCATAGCAGAAGGTTGGTGCATATATTGAGATAGTTTATTGATTGCAAATGAGATATCTGGACGGGTGAGAGCCAAGTACTGTAAGGAGCCAAGTACTTGGCGGTATTAAGTTGAGTCTGTAGGAGTGCTACCATCACATATTTTGAGTGATGCACTAGCAGAGAGAGGAGTTGCAACTACTTTTGCATTCTGTATATTTGTCTTTGATAATAAGTCTTAAATATACTTTCTTTGTGATAGGATGAGACCTGAGGATGTAAATGTTGCTTCCATTCCCAAAAAGTAGCTTAGGGGTCCTAAATTTTTGAGGGAGAATCGATCAACCAATTACTTTAAAAATGTCTGAATCTCTAAGGTATCATTGCCTATGACAATAATATCATCTACATACACTAGAAGATATATTATATTCCCATTTTATTATCGTAAGAATAAAGAGGTATCGGACTTGGAGTTGATGAAGCCAGTTTATATTATAAATGATCCAAGTTCAGTATACCAAGCTCTTTGAGCCTAACGGAGTCCATAAATGGCTTTTTGTAGTTTGCAGACATGTCTCAGATACTAGTGATGAACGAGCCAAGGGGTTACCTCATAAAGACATCTTCAATTAGAGTCCCCTATAAAAAGGCATTATTAACGTCCATTTGGCGTAAGTGCCAGCCCCTAGTGATGGCCAAACTTAGAATAAGCTGAATTGTTGTAGGTTTAACTATAGGGTTGAAAGTCTCTGTGAAGTCAACTCCAGGTCGTTGATGAAACCCTTTGCAACTAAATGAGCTTTGTATCTAGCAATGGACTTGTCTGGGTTCCGCTTAATTCGAAAGACCCATTTACACCCGATGATGTTTTGTATATGATGAAATGGCATAAGAGTCCATATAGAGTTATGGAGTAGGGCATCATATTCTTCACACATGGCTTTACAACAATGTGAAGATTTTTGGGCTTGAGTGATTGTGGTAGGTTCACTGGTCTTAGGAGATGATTGTATGCGAGCATGTAGGTCGAGAACCTAACGTGGTTTAAAGATACCACTTTTTGAGTGAGTTGTCATTGGAAATATCTAGGAGCTGTAGGTTATGATATTGGTATGGGTGGTGGAGAGGCATTGACATGGGTTGGGCTAGGCTGAGATATATCAGTGGCACTAGGTAAAGAAGGTTATTGTATTTCTGAGGATATGACACTAGTAGTGGATGATATTTATGAAGAAGGAAGAGAAGTAATGGAGGGAGTGAGAAGCTGTTGAACCGAGAGAACAAATGAGTGTGGATCTTGAGGAAAGGGACTGGATGGTGTGGTGAGAGGTTCGTTTGAGGGGATTGATGGTATACTCTAGTGATGTATATTTATTGGAGTAGCTTGCATGGTAGGAGACTCATGGTTTTAAAATGGAAAGGTAGACTCTACAAAAATAATATGGCGGGATACAAAGACTTTTTGAGTTTTAGGATCGTAGCATCGAAAGGCATTATGTTCAAGAGAATATCCTATGAAAATGCAAGGCTTAGATCTTGGTGTGATCTTATGTCATGTATAGGGACGTAACCATGGATAACATAAATAACCAAATATTCCAAGTTTGTGAAGATTAGGAGATTTGGAAAATAGTTTTTCAAATAGTGATTGATATTGGAGGACTGGAGTGAGCATATGATTAATAAGGTAGATGGTAGTTTGAAAAGCTACAGACCAAAAAGTGGTTGGCATGGAGGTTTGATGTAGAAGAGTGAGACCAGTTTCTATGATATATCGATGTTTCCATTCATCAGAGCCAACTAGTTGAGGAGTGTGTGGAGGTGACTAAAAGTGTTGGTTGCCACAGGTTGAGAAGTAGGATATGAGGGCTTAATATTTACCGCCACCATCTGTAACATCCCCCATTTTTAAAAATTTAGTAAATGCTTGTTTGTAAATATGAGGATTATTTAATAATTATTTTGTATTAAATGATATTATGTTAAAAGTTATGGCTATGGACCTAAGAGTAAATATTAGAAGTTTGATATGATTTATGAAAAAATTCAGATTTAAGTCAAAGAAAAAAAACTAAAGAGCTGCAGCCAACGTGAGTTCGAGAAGAAGAAGAAGAAGAACTTGAGGTTTTTCATCAATTTTTCCACATTTGGGATTCAAACTATTTTAAGGCAAGTGTTCTAACCCCATCCCATAGTAACCTTAATCTATGTTTCCATTTTTATTCTATAAAATTTAAGAGATTTCAGTTGAGAACCAAACCTTCTTTCGTTTTGATACAAAGTCATAAATCTATAATTTTTCGGTAATCTGACCTCTATACATTGTTTCGGTCCTAACTTTTTGTAAAAAACTCTGATTTAGGCAAAATTCCAATTGAAAGTAGACTCAAAAATTTTTATTTTGATACCAAGATTGAATGATTTAGAGTTTAAATACCTACTAAGAATTCTGTTTCAATTAACCCTACAGATTTTGAAAAATAGGGACTGTAATTTATGACCTCTTGTTGCTTAACTGCTCATAACTTTCTGCTAGGAACTCATATTCATGCAACGTATGATTTATTTGAAGATAAACTCAAAATTCTTTCTGTATGTACCTAATTTGAAATTTTTGGAGTACAATTGTAAACTAAAACATCTATTTTCATCGATCATATGGATTCAGTAAAACAGAGCTAATGTTTTCAGACCTTTAGCTACGAAATTCTCTGTAACTCTCTATTGTAAATTCTAATTCTTGTAAATCTTGATATGCCTAAAACTAGATTACCAAAGCTTTCTAATGACACCTATTTTGTATAAATTGGATTATAATTGATTATCTAAATAATTTATACAATCTGCCTCTCAAATTCTGCCAGAATCGAGCTTTGGTCGATTTCGCCTCTTATTGTTTCTTCTCTTTGGAAATTAATTTTGGCAAAAACCCTTACTTCAGTTGAACTTTATATTATTGTCTTGAATTCTTGTATACTTTTTCCTTTAATTATTTGTACACCTGCAGCTATCATCTAAAGTTTATGTTTGCATCACAATGATTCGTAATAGGCACATGCATCCCATTGTTCCGCATTTGCTTTCGATATGTGCCTCTTCCAGTTTCATTTATTTGGATATTGAATTCATCTAACCTTCTTATTTCAATTGAGCTATATGTGATTACTTGAAATCCTTGTATGCTCTTGCTTTTATTTCCTTTCAAATCTGAATACATCTGTGAAAGATTATGTTTGCATCTTATTGACTCGAAAGGCACATGTATATTTTTTTCCACATGCGCTTCCGATATATATTAATTTTATTGTTCACACTATCCCTTTGTACTATGGTGTTTGTGGGATAAATGAGAACCTTTGCTAGAAATGGTAAAGGGAGTTATGCTTAGAGCCCGCAATGCTCTGCCGGTCCCCTATGACTTCACTCAGACGTAGGTAGATGGAGCTCCCAAACGTGGGAGACTTATGTTAGGTGGTCATTCAGAAATGGATGAACCATATTATGTTATGATCCTACTTCATCTTCTATGTGTTTGATATGATATCCAAAGCTTTGGCTATGTTTCTATTCATACTTTGGATAAGAATGAAATGAATGCAACGTCATGTGACATTTGAGCTTCTATTCATGTTTTGTTCTTTGATATGTTTTCGAAATATTATAAGTCTTTGTTATGCTTTGAAATTACCATATGCCATGGATATGCTCCTTATGTCAATGATATGCTCCAATTACCTTTCCTCGATTATATGAACAAAACATGCTTCGAACGAAATGACATCGTAATTCTGCATTCAAACAACACATGCTTTTGTTTTATCTTGTATCTCTGCTTTGTATTTTTGATACCTTATTTGTTTAAAAACTGTCCTCTTTGCTATGGATATGTTAGTCGCTTGATGAGCTTTATATGCTCACCCCGTTGATATATAAATTTTTCAGGATAGCTTATCGCTCGCTAAAATATATAGTTTGGGTTGAGGCAATGGAAAGCTAGAAGATTTTGGGGCAAATCTTTCGTACTTGATATGTTGATGTTGTATAAGTTCCTTTTGCGTGTATCAATGACAAATCTAGATTGATGTATCTTGTACATATTTGAAAAGCACCTCTCATGTTAGGATTTTGGGAATGTTAAGTTAAAATTATGTAATGAATGATATAAACATGTGGTACATGTTGGTTTTGTAATTGTAGAGATTCTCATAACTATGGATTTATGATATGGTTATGGTTTAGTTAAGTTGCCTTTGGATTTTAAGAATCATCTAGTGACATGATGTATGATTATAAACTGCATAGGTTTTGTGAATTGTGGATTGTAGAGGTGAATGACTTGAATGTTTTTCTTAGTGACCTCAAATGTGTGATTGGATCCTGGATTGTTTGTTGAATTATAATATTATCAATTTTGAGTTAGGTTCACACATCTTGAATGAGAATTAAATTCGGGGGGGCATGACAGAGTGATATCAGAGCATGGTTTGAAGATCACTAAAATATTTGATATGTTGACATGCAAAATATATTGAGGTCTAGTGAACTATAGTGATTGGTGAAAATTTTCTTTGATGCATTTTAGGAATCTAGGATGACAAGGACATTTATCCTCCTACTTCATCTGCTTTTGATTAATTAAGTGTGATAAAATGGTTGATCGGGAATATTAAATCAGAGTGGCGTAGTAGAAGCGTGGTGAACCTAATACATTGGTAGTAGAAAAAATGGATGATACGATTGGAGTAGATATTTGATATACGAAATTGTTTTGATGATCAAAAGAATTTCTAGAGATCAAGGGCAGGAATAGCAAGGACAAGTTTACAAAAAAAAAAAAATTAGAAATGAATCAGAATGTGATAACAAGAGGGTCAAGACATCATCAATTTGAAAAGGGAAGTCACCACAAAAGATTCAATCCTGTGTACGATGCGAGTTAAATTATGAAATAAGTTTGTATTTGTAAGTGACTGAAGCCTATTTTGCTTGTGAAAATTTAGATCATAAAATAAAAGACTGCCCTTTAAACAAGAAGAAAGAAACACTGCCTTATAAATCATTAGGCCATGTCAGAGTGTATGTTATCACGGAATATGATTCTAAAGCTTCTGAATTAGTGGTCGAAAGTACTATTCATGTTTCTGAAAGAATGTAAATATTTGTTTGACCATGTGTCTCATCTATGATTTGCAAAATTCACAATATTTTGCTTATCACATGGGCATTCAACCTAAACCACTAGATTATATGCTATATGTAAATACGGCTATTGGGGATTGTTTGATAACAAACTCGATTTGTGTTAGGATTAAGAGCAATAAGAGGGGGCGGTGAATTAGTGCAGAAAAAAAAACTTTCGATGATTAAAACTGCGTTCGTATGATGAAATCGTTTCCGACATAAAACTATTTTCGAAAACTTAATTTGAAAGCGAGTTCATAAGGGAGTGCAGCTAAAGTAATAAGGAAGTAAAGCACATATAGAGGTTTGCAGTAAGGTAAGCAGCAAGAAGAAATGCAAACTAGATAACACCATAATTTTAGAGTGGTTCGGTCAATCTTGACCTACATCAACTTTTGGCTTCCTACTCCGACGAGGTCACCGACATCCACTAGAGACCTTCCTTCAATAGGCGAAGGCCAACCACCCTTTTATAATTTCACTCCTTTTGACGGGCTTAGGAGACAACCCTTACAGAATTTTTTCTCCTCTCTTGAAAGATCAAAACTTGGAAGAAAAGAGGGAGGAGAACTTCTAGCCTTTACAACACTTTTGAGCTCTAAAAATCACAGAGTAAGATTGGATTTTTTGTTCCCTTTCATGCAGGAAAGGGTGGGGTATATATAGGCCCCATACTGGTTTGAATTTGGAGCTCAAAAATGTCATCTCCTAGATTTTCGAGGTCCTGGCGGTAGTACCTCCAGACTGGGCGGTACGACCACCTGACAAAGCTCGGAGACCGAGCTCTGGCAGTGCCACCGCCTGACTAGGGCGGTTCCACCTCCTAGCTTTCCTGGGAGACTGAGCTCCTGGGCGATGCCACCACCGGCCAGGAAATCTAGGTCCGAATGGGCTGATCGATTCAGCCCAATTTGGGTCTGTCAAGGGCCCAATTTGGGTCTGTTAAGGGCCCAATTATCCCCAGATTAAGTTAATGGGATCACCTCCCATTCCTAGCTTAATCTACATACTAACTACGATATTTCTTAAGATATTTTCTTGAACTTGCTCTGGTGCGTCAATCGCTTCTTCCAGCGAGCTTCCGGCGAACTTCCGGCGAACATCCGACGAACCCTCGGCGATGCTCCGACGGACTTCCGGCAAACTCCTAGACTTGCAACAATCCACTTGGTGAGTTCCGACGAGCTTCTTTGGCAAACTCCTGGACTTCTCAGATTTGTTCCCGTAGAACCTCCGACGACCATTCGGACTTCCATCAAACTCTCGAACCCCCAAAGTGATCATAGTCTTGACACTGGCGTAACTCCTGCTGCATGTCTTATTGCTATCGTAGTTAATCCTGCACACATATCTCAACATATGGATTAGATAATAAATGTCAATTGACTTCATCATCAAAATCTGAGATTCAACAATCTCCCCCTTTTTTATGATGGCAATCAATTGATAATGGAGTTAACCTTAACTCCCTCTATCTATATGCCATACTTGAGATAAGTCATTCTTGAATTCAAAGCCTTTGAATTTAAGAGACATATTGATAAGTTAAGATCGTTTAACCTTATCAATACTCCCATCATGATTCCTATCATGATATATTTCTCTGAAAATAATGTCAAGGCTTGACATCTATTTTCAGGTTTTACATTTCAAATGTGAAAGATAGCAATCGTAGCAATTCATCATATGGTAAGATATCAACATGTAAAATTGTGATGTAAATTCTTGATATCTTAACATAATACAAATATTTCAAGTGTTTAGCAATCATAGCATTTCATCACTTGACAAGATATCAATTTGTAGAATTACGATGTAAGCTCTAGATATCATAACATAGTGCAAATATGACAATAACATAGTGCAAATATGGCATAGTGCAAATATGGCAATCATAGCAATTCTATCACCAATTTATCATATATTTCGATGCAAGCTTTTGATATCTCAACATAATTCAAATTTAAGTATGGCACTCATAGCATCAATTCATATATTTCTCATTCAAATATGGCACTCATAGTATCAATTCAGATATTTCTCCCCCTTTGTCATCAACGAAAAGGAGAACAATATAAGCAAATTTTAACTCAGTTTATGTCATTTTTCAACAATGAGGATAGGATTCCAATTATACAAACATCTTAAGGAAAACATGATATGGAGGTAACTTTCATTTCTTCTTTCTCTTTATTTGTTATTATCTTTTTGCATGAAGGAGGAAAGTTATTTGTGAGCTTACTCGAATGAAGTTAAAATTGATAAGATATTAAAGCACGCTTTATTTTTACAAGGATCAAGATATGTGTGTGAATCAAATCTTTGCACATAAAACTATTTCTCAAAAGATATAAGAAGGAATCATCAAATCCATTTCTCGAAAGATATTTTTCAAATGATAAGTTTATGAGAGATGCATTTGCTAGTTGATTCCATATGTCAAAAATCAATAATGTGAATCAAACTTGATATAACATAATTTTATTAAGTCCGGAAGAGAATAATGTATCGAGAAAATTCGATTGTTAGGATCAAGAAGGTCCAAAAATGAAATTTAACACTTTCATGCATTCGGACAAGATTTTGCTATATATTTTCAAATTCAATCATGAAGATAAAATATGCTTATTATCATGGAAATTTTTGTATCCAAAACACATAATTTCCAACATGTAATTAAGGCATGTAATTGTGTAAAATCATCATAGCAATTAAGTGATTTGATCATTAAATAAAAAAAATCCAAAAAATAATCTTAACAAGTTTATGCATTTGGACATATTAACATTTCTAATTCTCTTCTAATGAAATCAAATTGTTCTTCACTTAGGGGTTTTGTAAAAATATCAACTAGTTGATGCTTAGTATCAATGAACTCTATGATTAAATCATGATTAGTGACATGATCTCATATTAAGTGATGCCTAATATCAATATGTTTTGTTCTCGAGTGTTGAATGGGATTCTTTGTTAAACATATTGCACTTGTGTTATCACATTTAATGGGAATATTTTTAAGATGGACTTTATAATCTTCTAAGGTGTTTTTCATCCATACAACTTGTGCACAGCATGCACTAACTGCATTATACTCAGCTTTGGTTGTTGATAGTGCAATCGAGTTTTGTTTCTTAGATGACTAGGAAACAAGGGAGTGTCCCAAAAATTGATATGTTCCTGATGTGTTTTTTCATCTAGTCTACACCCAGCAAAATCCGCATCAGCATAAGCAATTAACTCAAAATTCTCGGTTTTTGGATACCATAATCCTAGATTTGTGGTATCTTTAAGATATCTAAGTATTCTTGTAACCGCTTTGAGATGAGATATCTTAGGGTTCGATTGAAACCTAGCACAGAGTCCTACACTAAACATGATATCTGGTCTAGTTGTAATGAGGTAAAGTAAACTTCTTCTCATACCCCTATAAGTTTTTTGATCGAAGCTTTCTCCACTTTCATCAACTTCTAACTTAGTGGAGGTGCTCATATGAGTGTTGATAGCTTTTGAGCTATCCATATTAAATTTTTTCAGTAGATCTAAAGCATATTTAGTTTGACTAATAAAGATGTCATTGCTTAGTTACTTAATTTGTAAGTCTAAGAAAAAGGTTAATTCTCCCATCAAACTCATTTCAAATTCGAGACTCATGGTTTTAGCAAAAGATTCACAAAGAGATTCATTCGTAGAACCGAAGATAATATCATCAACATAAATCTGAACAATGAGAAAATTATTTTCAAAATTCTTGATAAACAATGTAGTATCGACCTTGCCTTTTGTGAAATTATTTTCAATAAGAAAAGTACTAAGTATCTCATACCAAGCCCTTGAGGCTTGTTTTAAACCATAGAGAGCTTTAGTTAATTTAAATACATGACTAGGGAGGCTATTATTTTCAAATCTGGGAGATTGTTCAACATAAACTTCTTTAGAAACAAAGCCATTAAGAAAAGCACTTTTAATATCCATTTGAAACAACTTAAAATTATTATTACTAGCATAGGCAAGGAGCATCCTTATGACTTCTAATCTAGCCATAGGAGTGAAGGTTTCTTCATAATTGATACCTTCTTCTTGGTTGAAACCTTTGGCCACTAATCTAGCCTTATTTCTAACCATGATACCATATTCATCTTGCTTGTTTCTAAAGACCCATTTAGTACCAATAACTAAATGGTCATTTGGCCTTGGAACAAGCTTCCACACCTCATTTCTCTCAAATTGATTTAACTCATCTTGCATTGCGATAATCCATGAATCATCTTTCATGGTTTTGTCAATACATTTAGTTTCAATTTGGGAGAGAAAAGCGGCATTGGTACAAAAATTTTTAAGAGAAGAACGTGTTTGAACCCCCTTAGATGTGTCTCCTAGAATTAGCTCCTTAGGATGAGCATCTATATACTTCCAATCCTTGGGTAAGGATATTTCGGAAGTGGATGCATCCAAGTTGCTAGTTGGAGAAGGGGTTTCATTTAAATTCAAATAATCAAAATTAACATCATCATCAAAATCATTTTTCTTGATTTCAGAAATCTCATTGAAAACAACATGAATGGATTATTCTATAATTAAAGTTCTTTTATTGACGATACGAAAAGCTTTAGAAACCGAAGAATAACCAAGAAAAATTCCTTCATCGGATTTAGCATCAAATTTTCCTCAGGCATCTTTTTCATTCAAGAAAAAACACTTACACCCAAAAACTTTAAATTATGAAACATTGGGTTTTTTATTATTCCACAACTCATAGGGAGTTTTGGTGAGTAAGGGTCTTACTAGAACTCTATTCAATATATAGCATGCAGTGTTTACGGCTTCGGCCCAAAAATATTTGGATAGGCTATGTTCATTCAACATGGTTCTTGCCATTTCTTGTCAATTTCTTTTCTTTCTTTCTACTACTCGATTTTGTTGAGGATTTCTTGGAGTAGAGAAGTTGTGGCTGTATCCATTAAATTCACAAAATTCTTGAAAATTACGGTTTTGAAATTCACCACCATGATCACTTCGAATTGATGAAATCATAAAACCCTTTTCATTTTGAACAAGTTTACAAAACTTGGTGAAATATCTAAAGCATTCATTTTTGTGTTTCAAGAAATAAGTTCATGTGTATCTACTATAGTCATCTACAATAACGAAGGTGTATTTGCTACCTCGTAGGCTTGATGTAGAGATTGGTCCAAACAAGTCCATATGGATCAATTGTAAGGGCCTAGAGGTGCTTATTTGATTCTTAGATTTGAAACTACCCTTAATTTATTTTCCTAATTGACAAGCATCACATACATTATCTTTAATGAACTTGATATGAGGAATTCCTCATACAAGTTCTTTGGATGATAATTGAGTGATTAGTTTCATGCTAGCATGACCTAATCTCCTATGCCAAAACCAAGCATCCTCATTTAAAACCGAGAAACACATTTCATTGCAAAGATCATTTATGTCAATGGTGTATATGTTATTCTATTTTAATAAAATCATAGATATGTTTTTGTGTGGTTTTTCAATGATGCAAGCATTAGATTCGAATTTGACGATATATCTTTTATCACATAATTGACTAATGCTCAAGAGGTTATGTTTTAAACCATCAACTAACAAAACATCTTCAATAAAAAAGTTGGATTTGTTAACTATGGTTCCTTTGCCAATGATATTACCCTTGTTATTGTCTCCGAAGGTGACATAGCCTTCGTCTATACTAGTAAGCTTAGAGAATTGAGATTGATCTCTGGTCATATGCCTTGAGCATCCACTATCAAGGTACCATCTTTTGCTCCTAACTTGTGATAGTGTATGTCTCTACAAGAAAGGATAATTTTTATGTACCCATTTACTTTTGGGTACCTCAAAAACTGATCTACATTGTTTATTATATTGCATAGAGTTTATTATGGTTCCTTTAGGAACCCAAATTAGTTTGTTCGGGCTAATTTTCTTGAATGGACAATGATATGTTTTATGTCCATGTTTGCAACAAAAGTTGCATTTGCTTTGGTGTCGAACATGTAAGATAGGGCCTTTTATGAAGGTGGTTGGATTTTGGTGAGGACTTCTCACAAATCCGATTCCACTTCTTTTGGGAATGTGACCCTTATTTGTGAGGATCATGTTCAAAGACTTGCTACCAACCTCGAATTTCTTCAAGGCATCCTTAAGTAGCAAATTCTCCTTTTGGAGAGTTTCTAGATCATGACATTTTTTGCATTAAGCTAAATTATCATGATATTCAGTTTTTAATTTATCAAAATTGCTAACAAGACTATCATGCTTATTTTTCAGCAATTTATATTTTCTACTGATTATTTTACATTCATCAAATAAGTCATGGAAGGCATTTAATAATTCATCAAATGATAAATCTGCATCAATTAAATTTGTTACCTCCTCTCCAATAGCCATTAGGGCATAATGAGCAACTTGCTCAGTGTTGGACTCCTCTTCTTCGGACGCACTTGAGTCATCCCACGTTGCTTTGAGCGCCTTCTTCTTTGATGTTCTCTTCTTGGCTTGGGGACAATCACTTTTGAAGTGTCCCGGCTTTTTGCACTCGTAGAAAATGACTTGGTCCTTTTTGGGTTCAAATTTATTTTTTGTGTCATTTTTAAACTTGTTTCTCTTAATGAGTTTTTTGAATTTCCTAGTTAGAAGTGTCAAGTCATCATCACAGTCCTCATCACTTGAGTTTTCTCTCAAGTGGTCATCTAAAGTTCTAAGTATCATATCCTTCCTGTTCTTTGGAAGGATGTCTTCTTGCTCTTCATGAGCCTTGCAAGTCATTTCATAGGTCATTAATGACTCAATTAGTTCTTCAAGAGCGAAGTTATTTAAGTCTTTAGCCTCTGGAATAGCAGTAACATTAGGGTCCCAACTCTTAGGAAGGGATCTTGGAATCTTATTTACGAGCTCAAAATCTGAAAAACTTTTGCCGAGTCCTTTTAGACCATTGACGACATCCATAAAACGGGTGTACATGTCGCCAATAGTCTCGCTCGGTTTCATATGGAAAAGTTGAAAAGAATATATCAAAAGATTGATTTTTGACTCTTTCACTCTACTTGTGCTTTCGTGAGTCACTTCGAGTGTATACCAAATAGCAAACGTGGTTTTACAAACCAAAACACAATTGAACTCATTTTTATCAAGCGCACAAAATAAGGCATTCATAACCTTTGCATTAAGAGTGAAAGTCTTCTTTTCCAACTCATTCCAATCGATCATTGGAAGAGAAGACTTTGAAAATCCATTTTTAACAAGATTCTAAAGTTCAAAATCCATTGAAATAAGGAAGATCCTCATTCGGGTCTTCCAATAGGTGTAGTCCGTCCCATTGAACATGGGCGGACGTGTAATAGAGTGCCCCTCTTGGATTCTAGCGTATGCCATCTCTCTTGGGTTTTAATCCATTTGAGAGTTAACCCCGCTCTGATATCAATTGTTAGGATCAAGAGCACTAAGAGGGAGGGGGGGGGGGGGGGGGGGGGGGGTGAATTAGTGCAGCGAAAAAAAAACTTTTGACGATTAAAACTGCGTTCGTACGATGAAATCGTTTCCGATGTAAAACTATTTTTGGAAACTTAACTTGAAAGCGAGTTTGTAAAGGAGTTCAGCAAAAGTAATAAGGAAGTAAAGCACATATAAAGGTTTGCAGTAAGGTAAGCAACAAGAAGAAATGCAAACCAGAGGGCATCACAATTTTAGAGTGGTTCGGTCAATCTTGACCTACATCCACTTTTGGCTTCCTCCTCTAACGAGGTCACCGACGTCTACTAGAGGCCTTCCTTCAATAGGCGAAGGCCAATCACCCTTTTACAATTTCACTCCTTTTGACGGGCTTAGGAGACAACCCTTACAAAATTTTCTCTCCTCTCTTGAAAGATCAAAACTTGGAAGAAAAGAGGGAGGAGAACTTCTAGCCTTTACAACACTTTTGAGCTCTAAAAATCACAGAGTAAGAATAGATTTTCGGTTCTCTTTCATGTAGGAAAGGGTGGGTTATATATAGGCCACAAACTAGTTTGAATTTGGAGCTCAAAAATGTCATCTCTTGGATTTCCAGGGTCTTGGGGGTACTACCTCCAGACTGGGCGGTACGACCGCCTAACAGAGCTCGAAGACTGAGCTCTGGCGGTGCCATTGCCTGACTAGGGCGGTTCCACCGCCCAGCTTTCCTGGGAGACTGAGCTCCTGGGCGGTGCCACCGCCGACCCAGACGGTGCCACCGTCGGTAAAGAAATATGGGTCCGAATGGGCTGATCCATTCGGCCTAATTTGGGTCTGTCAAGGGCCCAATTGCGCCCAGATTAAGTTAATGGATCACCTCCCATTCGTAGCTTAATCTACATGCTAACTATGATATTTCTTAAGATATTTTCTGCAACTTGCTCCGATGCGTCAATCGCTTCTTCCGGCGAGCTTCCGGCGAACTTTCAGCGAACATCCGACAAACCCTCGGCGATGCTCCGGCAGACTTTCGACAAACTCCTGGACTTGCGATGATCCACTTGGTGAGTTCCGACGAGTTTCTTTGGCAAATTCCTAGACTTCTCGGAATTGTTCCCGTAGAACCTTCGACGATTATCCGGACTTCCGTCGAACTCTCGAACCCCCAAAGTGATCATGGTCCTGACTTCGACGCAACTCCTGCTACATATCTTACTGCCATCGTAGTTAATCCTGTACACTTATCTCAACATATGGATTAGATAACAAATGACAATTGACTTCATCATCAAAATCTGAGATTCAACAATTTGGTCACCTTCTTTGATTTCTATTGGAGAAAACAAACTTATTGCTGATTTGGTTCTCCTAGATATTTGGAGTTTTGATATTATACTAAGTATGGATTGACTATCTTCCAATCATACCAGTATAGATTGTTATACAAAATGATCACTTTTTGCATACTAGATCATCACATCTTTTATTTTGAGAGTATTGGGCATGATTTACCTCCTTACCTGGTGTATTTCCAGATGACTTATCTGGTTTACCTCCAGATAGAGAGAGTGAATTTACTATTGATTTGGTCCCCGGGACAACCCCAATATCTAATCCTCCTTATAGAATGGCACCACTTGAGCTAGAGGAATTGAAAAACCAACTACAAGAACTATTAGATAAGGGTTTCATTCGACCCAGTGTTTCACCATAGGATGCTCCAGTGCTATTAGTTAAGAAGAAGGATGGAACATTGAGGTTTTGTATTGATTATAAACAATTGAATCAAGTGACCATCAAGAACAAGTATCCCCTACCCAGAATTGATGATTTGTTTGATCAATTACAGGGTGCACAAGTATTCTCCAAGATTGATCTAAGGTCAGGTTACTATCAGTTGAAGATCATGAAGGAGGATATTCCAAAAATAGCTTTTAGAACTCGATATGGTCACTATGAATTCTTAGTAATGCCTTTTGGTTTAACTAATGCCCCTACAGCTTTTATGGAATTGATGAATAGGATATTTCAGCCATTCATGGACGATTGTGTAATTGTATTCATTGATGACATATTAGTATATTCAAGGAGTAATCAAGAGCATGAGGAACACTTGAGAAATATATTGTCCAAGAAAAGAAGTTGTATGCAAAGTTCAGCAAATGTGAATTTTGGTTGAATGAAATTGCTTTCTTAGGCCATGTGATTTCAGGGAAAGCATATCTGTTGATCCAAAGAAAGTGGAAGCTATAGTTAAGTGGGAAGTACTAAGAAATGTAACAGAAGTTAGAAGCTTCTTGGGCATGGCAGGTATTATAGGAGATTTGTGGAGGGATTTTCTCGAATCGCTCAACCTCTCACCAAACTCACTCAAAAGAATGTGAAATTTGTATGGGGGTGATGATTATGAGTAAAATTTTCAAGAGTTAAAAAGGAGATTGACTAGTTCCCCTATTCTCACTATTCCAAGTGGTGATGAGTGATTGATAGTTTATACTGATGCCTCAAGAAAGGGCCTTAGATGTGTTTTGATGCAAGAAGGGAAAGTGATTGCTTATGCTTTTAGATAACTAAAGAGTTATGAACTGAATTATCCAACTCATGATTTGGAATTGACAATAATTATTTTTACTCTAAAGATTTGGAGGCATTACTTGTATGGGCGAACATTTGAAATATTTACTTATCACAAGAGTTTAAAGTATATTTTTACACAAAAAGAGTTAAACATGAGGCAACGGAGATGGATAGAACTTCTAAAGGATTATGATTGTACCATTCATTTGTTGAATCTCGTATTTTAATGATGAAACTACTTGATATATGTTTATGATTTAATCTGCATTTTGAGTGACGCAGGATGCTTCGATCAGGATGAGACTATTAAAGCAGGAAAATCATGTTGTGCCAGAAGAACATGTCAGAAGATTGGACGTCGGGCCGGTGGATCGGTCGACGTATCGACAGAAGGCTTCGAGCCATGGACTCAGGCATCGGGCCAAGAAGAACGGGTATTGTGCCAAGGATATCAGAGTTGCGGAGTCAACTGGCCGATTGGGCAATAGGCTGCAGGAGAGGACGATGCACCGAAGAATCGGACGAAGCATCGAGGGACCAATGACATGCCGGACAACTTGGTTAATTGCTTAGGATTAATTGTCTCGATCGAAGTTTTGTTTTAAGTGTACAGGATTAACTACGATGGAAGTTAGACATGTAGCAGGAGTTGCGCAGGAGTCAAGACAATGATCACGTTGGGAGTTCGAGAGTTCGACGGAAGTTCGGACAGTTGTCGGAGGTTCTACGGGAACAAATCCGAGAAGTCCATAAGCTTGCCAAAGAAGCTTGTCGGAACTCGCCAAGTGAATCGTCGCAAGTCCAGGAGTTTGCCGGAAGTCCGCAGGAGCATCACCGAGGGTTCATCGGATGATCGACGGAAGTTTGTCGGAAAATCGCCGAAAGAAGCGATTGACGCACCGGAGCAAGCTGCAGAAATTGTCTTAGGAATTATCGTAGTTAGCATAATGATTAAGTTGGAAATGGGAGGTGATCCCATTAACTTAAACTTGGGTCAATTGGGCCCCTAAAAAAACCTAAATTGGGCCGAATGGATCAACCCATTCGGACCCTGATTGCTGTGGGAGGTGCAACCGCCCAAGCCAGGAGGTGGCACCGCCTGGGCTAAGTCTCCCAGCGAGACTGGGCGGTGCAACCGCCCCAGCCAGGAGGTGGCACCGCCTGGGCTCAGTCTCTGAGCGAGACTGGGCGGTGCAACCTCCCCTGATAGGAGGTGGCACCGCTTGAGCTCGATCTTCGAGCTCTGCCAAGCGATGCAACCGCATCAGTCAAGAGGTGCAACCGCTTGAGCTCGGTCTTCCAGCTCTGGCAAGAGGTGCAACCGCCCCTGACAGGAGGTAGCACCGCCCAGAGGCTCAATCTTCGAGCTCTGCCATGCAGTGCAACCGCCCCAGTCAGGAGGTGCAACCGCCTGATCCCAGAATTCCGGGAATTGACAGTTTTGAGCTCCAAATTTGAACTGGGTTGGGGCCTATAAATACCCCACCCATTCAGCACTGAAAGCGCATGAACTTACACCGAAATCTTGATCTTTTTCTGTGATTCTTAGAGCTCAAAATTATTGTAAAGGCCAAAAGTTCTTCTCCCTCTGTTCTTCCAAGTGCTGAGCTGTAAAGAGAGGAGAGAAAATTCTGTAAGGGTTGTCTCCTAAGCCCGTCAAAAGGAGTGAAACTGTAAAAGGGTGGTTGGCCTTCGCCTATTGAAAGAAGGCCTCTAGTTGACGTCGGTGACCTCGTCGGTGGAGGAAGCCAAAAGTGGAGTAGGTCAAGATTGACCGAACCACTCTAAATCTCGGTTTGCATTTACTTTGAGCATATTATCTTTACTGCAAACCTCCTCTGAAGCTTACTGCTTTCTGCGCATATACGATCGGGTTTCAAGCTTTTCACTTTCCGAATCAGCGTTTAGACGTAAATCTATTTTTTCATACGATCATCATATTTCAGATTGCGTTTACGTTTTGAGCGCTACCATAACTGTAAACTGCCTTTATACTCTTGCTTAAACTGCATCTTGCCTAATCAAGTGATTTACGAATCAACATTTAGACGTAAATCAGTTTCTTCGTACGAACGTCGTATTTCAGTCTGCGCCTATATTCTGGTTTTCATCATAGCTGCAAACTGCCTTCATAGATTGACTTCAACATCATCTTGCTTAGAATCGGCTTTCACACAGAAATCATTTTTATCGTTCGAACGCAGTTTCGTTTTAATCGCAGAAAGTTTTCCGCTGCACTAATTCACCCCCACCCCCCCCCTCTTAGTGCTCTTGATCTTAACTTCATTATCACCCGGGTAAAGCTAATGTTGTAGCAGATGCCCTTAGTAGAAAATTTATAAGTTTTATGGTAACTTTGGTTGTGAAGCAATAGAAGTTATTAGAAGAAAATTATGATTTGAATGTTATGAGAAAAGGGCAAGACTCAATGATATTAATAACCTCCATCCAAGTGCAATCTGATCTCATTCAACAAATTAAAGAAGGACAACTACGTGATCGACACTTAATCTGCTTAAGGAATGAAGTGGAAAAAGGATTGAAACTGAATTTTTAAGTTTCAGAGGACGGCCTATTGAGATTTGGGGATAGAATATGTGTTCCAAATGACCTAGATAGCAAAAATCAAATCCTGAGGGAAGGTCACAATTCAAAGTACACCATGCATCCTGGTAGCACTAAGATGTATAGAGATCTCCAAAGTCATTATTGGTGGGAAGGCATGAAGAAAGAGATTGTAATATATGTTTCAAAATGTTTGACTTATCAGCAAATCAAAGCAGAACACCAAAGACTTGGAGGCTTGTTGCAACATTTAGATATTCCTGAATGGAAATGGGAATGTATTACCATGGACTTTGTTTCAGGACTACCCCGAACTTCTAGAAAGCATAATGTTATTTGGGTTATCATTGATAGGTTAACGAAATCTATACATTTCCTACCGATCAATATGACTTATTCTCTTGATAGGCTTGCAGATTTATATATCAATGAAATAGTAAGACTTCATGGTGTTCCAAAGGAGATCATCTCTGACAGAGACTCCAGATTTCTATCTAGATTTTGGAGAAGGTTACAGGAATCTATGGGCACTAAAGTCAAGTTTAGCACTGCTTATCACCCTCAAACTGATGGTCAATCAGAAAGAACCATTCAAACACTTGAGGATTTGCTTCGAGCCTATGTTTTATATTGTAAAGGTGAATGGGATAAAGATATATCTCTTATTGAGTTTACTTATAATAATAGTTATCATTCAAGTATTCAGATGGCTCCTTATGAAGCTTTATATGGGCGAAAGTGCATAACTCCAATATGTTGGAAAGAAGTTAGTGACAAAAGGTTATTAGCACTAGACAAAGTACAAGAGACTACCGAGAAAATTCAAGTTATAAGAAAAAGGTTAAAGACTGCTCAGAGTCATCAAAAGAGTTATGCTGATAACAGAAGACGAGATATTGAGTTTCAAGTCGAGGATTTTGTACTCCTAAAGGTCTCCACTTCTAAAGGAGTTGTAAGAGTTGGGAAGAAAGGAAAGTTAAGCCCAAGATTTATTGGACCTTTTGAGATTCTTGAGAGGATTAGTTATGTCGCTTATAGGATTGTCTTGCCATCATCGTTATGTCATATCCATGATATATTTAATATTTCAATGATCAGAAAGTGTATATCTGATCCCTCTCATATCATTAAGTATGAGCCAATTGTGATTGATAAAGACTTGTCTTGTATGGAAGAGCCAACTCAAATTATTGATAAGAAAGAAAAGATCTTGAGGAATCACATCATCCCTCTAGTTTAAGTGGTATGGAGATATCATTCTAGAGAGGAAACAACTTGGGAACTTGAGAAAGAAATGAAGAAAGCTTATCCTCATCTTTTCGTGGAATGAGGTATCATAAATTTAGAGGACTAAATTTTTCTTTTAAGGAGAGGAGAGTGTAACAACCCTCATTTTTAAAAATTTAGTAAATACTTATTTGTAAATATGAGGATTATTTAATAATTATTTTATATTAAATGATATTACATTAAAAGTTTATGGCTATGGACCTAAGAGTAAATATTAGAAGTTTGATATGATATATGAAAAAATTCAGATTTAACTTAAAGAAAAAAAAACTTAAGAGCTGCAGCCAACGTGAGTTGGAGAAGAGAAGAAGAAGAAGAAGAAGAAGAAGAAGTGCTTGTGATTTTTCATCAATTTTCCCACATTTGGGATTCAAACTATTTTAAGGCAAGTGTTCTAACCCCATCCCACAGTAACCTTGATCTCTGTTTCCATTTTTATTCTGTAAAATTTGAGAGATTTTAGCTAAGAACCAGACCTTCATTCGTTTTGATACAAAGCTATAAATCTGTAATTTTTCGGTAATCTGACATATGTACATTATTTCGGTCCTAACTTTTTGTACTAAACTCTGATTTAGGCAAAACCTATTCCAATGAAAAGTAGACTCAAAAATATTTATTTTGATACCAAGATTGAATGATTTAGAGTTTAAATATCTACTAAGAATTATGTTTCAATTAACTCTACAAATTCTAAAAAACAGGGATTGTAATTTCTGACCTCTTGTTGCTTAACTACTTATAACTTTCTGTTAGGAACTCAGATTCATGCAAATTATGATTTATTCGAAGATAAACTCAATATTCTTTCTGTATGTACCTAATGTGAAATTTTTGGAGTACAATTGTAAACTAAAACATCTATTTTCATCGATCCTATGGATTCAGTAAAATAGAGCTAATGTTTTCATACCTTTTGCTACGAAATTATCGGTAACTCCCTGTTGTAAATTCCAATTCTTGTAACTCTTAATTTGCCTAAAACTAGATTAATAAAGCTTTCTAATGACATATATTTTGTATAAATTGGAGTATAATTGACTATCCAAATAATTTATACAATTTGCCTCTCAAATTCTACCAAAATCGAGCTTTGGTCGATTTTGCCTCTTATTGTTTCTTCTCTTTGGAAATTGATTGTGGCAAAAACCCTTACTTCAATTGAACTTTACATTATTGTCTTGAATTCTTGTATACTTTTTCCTTTAATTATTTGTACACCTGCAGCTATCATCTAAAGTTTATGTTTGCATCACAATGATTTGTCTAGGCACATGCATCCTATTGTTCTGCATTTGTTTTCGATATGTGCCTCTTCCAGTTTCATTTATTTGGATATTGAATTCATTTAACCTTCTTATTTCAATTGAGCTATATGTGATTGCTTGAAATCCTTGTATGCTCTTGCTTTTATTTTCTTTCAAATCTGAATACATTTGTGAAAGATTATGTTTGCATCGTATTGACTCGAAAGGCACATATATATTTTGTTGTTCTATATGTGCTTTCGATATATGCTAATTTTATTGTTCATAATATCCCTTTGTACTCTGGTGTTTGTGGGATAAATGTGAACCATTGCTAGAAATGGTAAAGGGAGTTATGCTTAGAGCCCGCGATGCTCTACCGGCCCCCTATGACTTCACTCAGACTTGGGTGGATGGAGCTCCCAAACTTGGGAGACTTATGTTTGGTGGTCATTCAGAAATTGATGGACCATATTATGTTATGATCTCACTTCATCTTCTATGTGTTTGATATGATGTCTAAAGTTTTGGCTATGTTTCTATGCATGCTTTGGATAAAAATGAAATGAATACAATGTCATGTGACATTTAAGCTTCTATTCATGTTTTGTTCTTTGATATGTTTCCGAAATATTATAAGTCTTTGTTATGCCTTGAAATTATCATATGCCATGGATATGCTCCTTATGTCAATGATATATTCCAATTACCTTTCCTCGATTATATAAACAAAACATGCTTCGAACGAAATGACATCCTAATTCTATATTCAAACAACACATGCTTCTTGTATCTCTACTTTGTATTTTTGATACCTTATTTGTTTGAAAATTGTCCTCTTTGCTATGGATATGTTAGTTGCTTGCTGAGCTTTATATGCTCACCCCGTTGATATATAAATTTTTCAGGATAGCTTATCGCTCGCTAAAATATGTAGTTTGGGTTGAGGCAATGGAAAAACTAGAAGATTTTGGGGCAAATCTTTCATACTTGATATGTTAATGTTGTATAAGTTCCTTTTGTGTGTATCAATGATAAATCTAGATTGATGTATCCTGTAAATACTAGAAAAGTACCTCTCATGTTAGGATTTTATGAATGTTAAGTTAAAATTATGTAATGAATGATATAAACATCTGGTACATGTTGGTTTTGTAATTGTATAGATTCTCACAACTATGGATTTATGATGTGGTTATGGTTTCGTTAAGTTGCCTTTGGATTTTAAGAATTATCTAGTGACATGATGTATGATTATAAACTGCACAGGTTTTGTGAATTGTGGATTGTAGAGGTGAATGACTTGAATGTTTTTCTTAGTGACCTCAAATGTGTAATTGGATCCTGGATTGTTTGTTAAATTATAATATTATCAATTTTGAGTTAGGTTCACATCTCTTAAATGAGAATTAAATTCGGGGGGGCGTGACAGAGTGGTATCAGAGCATGGTTTGAGGATCACTGAAATATTTGATATGTTGACGTGCAAAATATATTGAGGTCTAGTGAACTATAGTGATTGGTAGAAATTTTCTTTGATGCATTTTAGGAATCTAGGATGACGAGGACATTTATCCTCCTACTTCATCTACTTTTGATTAATTAAGTGTGATAAAAGGGTTGATCGGGGATATTAAATCAGAGTGGTGCAGTAGAAGCATGGTGAACCTAATACATTGGTAGCAGAAAAAAATGGATGATGTGATTGGAGAAGATATTTGATGTACGAAATTGTTCTGATGATCAAAAGAATTTCTGGAGATCAAGGGCAAGAATAGCAGGGACAATTTTATAAAAAAAAAAAGATTAGAAATGAATAAGAATGTGAAAACAAGAGGGTCAAGACAACATCGATTTGAAAAGGAAGTCACCACAAAAGATTCAATCCTGTGTATGATGCGTGTTAAAATATGAAATAAGTTTGTATTTGTAGGTGACTGGAGTCTATTTTGCTTGTGGAAATTTGGATCATAAAATAAAAGACCACCCTTTGAACAAGAAGAAAGAATCACTACCTCATAAATCATTATCACATGTCAGAGTGTATGTTATCACGGAATATGATTCTAAAGCTTCTGAATTAGTGGTCAAAGGTACTATTCATGTTTCTGAAAGAATGCAAATATTTGTTTGACCATATGTCTCATCTATGATTTGATTCGTAATATTTTGCTTATCACATAGGCATTCAACCTAAACCACTGGATTATATGCTATATGTAAATACGGCTATTGGGGATTGTTTGATAAGAAACTCGATTTGGTCATATTGTTTGATTTCTATTGGAGAACACAAACTTATTGCTGATTTGGTTCTCCTAGATATTTGGAGTTTTGATATTATACTAAGTATGGATTGAATATCTTCCAATCATACTAGTATAGATTGTTATACAAAATGATCACTTTTTGCATACTAGATCATCCCATCTTTTATTTTGAGAGTATTGGGCATGATTTACCTCCTTTCCTGATGTATTTTTAGATGATTTGCCTGGTTTATCTCTAGATAGAGAGAGTGAATTTACTATTGATTTGGTCCCCGAGGCAACCCCAATATCTAAGCCTCTTTACAGCACCACTTGATCTAGAGGAATTGAAAAAGCAACTACAAGAACTATTAGATAAGGGTTTTATTCGAACCAGTGTTTCACCATGGGGTGCTCCGGTGCAATTAGTTAACAAGAAGGATGGAACATTGAGGCTTTGTATTGATTATAGATAATTGAATCAAGTGACCATCAAGAACAAGTATCCCCTACCCAGAATTAATGATTTGTTTGATCAATTACAGGGTGCACAAGTATTCTCCAATATTGATCAAAGGTCAGGTTACTATTAGTTGAAGATCATGTAGGTGGATATTCCAAAAATAGCTTTTAAAATTCGATATGATCACTATGAATTTTTAGTAATGCCTTTTGGTTTAACTAATATCCCTACAGCTTTTATGGAATTGATGAATACGATATTTCAGTCATTCTTGGATGATTATGTATTATATTCATTGATGACATCTTAGTATATTCAAGGATTAATTAGGAGCATGAGGAACACTTGAGAAATATATTGTTCGTACTAAGAGAAAAAAAGTTGTATGCAATATTTAGCAAATGTGAATTTTGGTTGAATGAAATTGCTTTCTTAGGCCATGTGATTTCAGGGAAGAGCATATCTGTTGATCCAAAGAAAGTGGAAGTTGTAGTTAAGTGGGAAGTACTAACAAATGTAACAGAAGTTAGAAGCTTCTTGGGCACGGCAGGTTATTACAAGAGATTTATGGAGGGATTTTCTCGAATCGCTCAACCTCTCACCAAACACACTCAAAAGAATATGAAATTTGTATGGGGTGATGATTATGAGAAAAGTTTTCAAGAGTTAAAAAGGAGATTGACTAGTGCCCCTATTCTCACTATTCCAAGTGGTGATGAGGGATTTATAGTTTATACTGATGCCTCAAGAAAGGGCCTTAGATGTGTTTTGATGCAAGAAGGGAAAGTGATTGCTTATGCTTCTAGACAACTAAAGAGTTATGAACTGAATTATCCAACTCATGATTTGGAATTGGTAATAATTATTTTTACTCTAAAGATTTGGAGGCATTACTTGTATGGGCGAACATTTGAAATCTTTACTGATCACAAGAGTTTAAAATATATTTTTACTCAAAAAGAGTTAAACATAAGGTAATGGAGATGGATAGAAATTCTAAAGGATTGTGATTGTACTATTCGTTATCACCTGAGTAAAGCTAATGTTGTAGCAGATGCCCTTAGTAAAAAATCTATAAGTTTTATGGTGACTTTGGTTGTGAAGCAATGGAAGTTATTTGAATAGAATTATGATTTGAATGTTATGAGAAAAGGGCAAGACTCAATGATATTAATAGCCACCATCCAAGTGCAATCTGATCTCATTCAACAAATTAAAGAAGGACAACTACGAGATCGACGTTTAAACTGCTTAAGGAATGAAGTAGAAAAAGGATTGAAACTGAATTTTCAAGTTTCAAAGGATGGCCTATTGAGATTTGGGGATAGAATATGTATTCCAAATGACCCAGATATCAAAAATTAAATCCTGAGAGATGGTCACAATTCAAAGTTGTAATATCCCTCACTGTTGAAAATTATTAATGAAGATTTATTTATAAATCGGGGGACCTATATGTAAATATAAAAATTTCAAAGACTAAACTGTTAAGTTAAAAAAAAAAATCAAAATTTTCGATTTTATCCCACCGCCTCCCACGCTCTCTGACAAAGAGCAGAGCGGTGGGGCATGGGGAGAAGAAGAGAGGAAGAAGAGGGAGGAGAGAAGAAAAGAAGAAGAAGAAGAAGAAGAAGAAGAAGAGAGGGAAGAGAGATAGCTGCAGCAACTAGGGCTGCAGCACCTTTGTTTCGTGTAGGAGGAAACAGAGGAGTTCATGTGTGGGGGCGTCGGCACCTCTGTTTCATGTAGGAGGAAACAGAGGAGTTCCTGTGTGGGGCGTCAGGGAGGAGAAGAGAAGAAGAGGAGAAGAAGAGAAGCAGAAGAAGAAGAAGAAGAAGAAAAGAGGAGGTGGCTACGGCAAGGGCTGCAGCGAGGAGCTGTGGGGCGTTGGGGAGGAGAAAGGAAGAAGAGGAGAAGAAGAAAAGAAGAAGAGGGAGAAGAGAAGAATAGAAGAAGAAAAAAAAAGAGAGGGAAGTAGGAGAGGAGCGAGAGATGGCAGCAGCTAGGGCTGCAGCACCTCTGTTTCCTACAGGCGGAAACAGAGGAGACGAGGTATGGGGCGTTGGGGAGGAGAAGAAGAAGAAGAGGAAAAAGAAGAAGATAAAAAAAAAAAGAAAAGAAGGATGGCTGCGGCATGGGCTGCAGTGAGAAGGTGTGGGGTGTCGGGTAGAGGATGGGAAGAAGAGGAGAAGGAGAAGGAGAAGAAGGAGAAGAAGAAGAGGAAGAGAAGAAGTAGAAGCGAGTGAAGTGGCGGCATCTCTGTTTTTTGCAGGAGGAAATAGAGGAGAGGAGGTGCTATGCATCGGGGAGAAGAAGGGGAGGAAGGAGAAGAAGAGAAGAAGAAGAAAGGAAGGAGAATGAAGAGGAGAAGGGAAAGAAGTAGCAGCGGCTACGACTGTGGCAGCTGCAGCTGTGGTAGGGAAAGAGGGAGAGGAAGGAAGAAGGGAACGAGAGGAAGAAGAGAAGGGGAAGAAGGGGCTGCAGCTGCAGCGATGGCAGCTGCAGTTGGAAGAGAAGAAAGAGAGGAAGATGAGCAGGGAAGGAAGAAGAGGCTGCGGCCGTGGCTGAGGCTGCGACTGCAGTAGTGAAGCTGAGAAAGAAGAGAAGGAAAGGAAGAAGAAGAGAAAGGAAAAGGGAAGAAGAGAGGAAGAGGAGAAGGGGAGGTAGTTGTGGCAGTGGCAGTTGCAGCTGCAGTTAGAAGAGAAGGAGAGGAAACAGAGCAGGGAAAGAAGAAGAGGTTGCGGCTGCGGTGGTAGCGGCTGCGTCTGCGACAGTAGTGTTTTGGAAAGAAAAAAAAGTAGGAATGAGAGAAGGGAGGAAGGAAGTAGTACAGTGGAATGGGCTGCGGTTGTCACAACAGCTGTGGTCGTGGCTACTACTGTGATAGCTGCGTTTGAAAAAGAAAACGAAAGAATGAGAGTAAGAGAGAGCAGGTGACTATGTCTCTATGTTCTGCATGAGCTGCAATTATGGAGGAAAAAGAGAAGATATATGTAGAACATGGAATAGGGAGAGGACACGGAGGAAAAGTAGAAGGATTTGGGCTGACACCTTCTTTGGATCTTCGGATCAAAATCTTTGAAAGGTAAGTGTTCTGATCCTTTCTATTGCAAGCTTTCTAATCTTTCCTGATCTTTTCTTACTGCAATTTTATCTCTACATTTACTTTGAATATGAGGAACTTTGAATTGTTCTAGCCTTACATTTGATATATCTCCTGTTTAGACGTAACGATTCGAATCTGTGTAACTTCTGAGATTCTGACCTTTCTACCTTGTTATGGTTGTAACTTCATGTATTTGACCTCTGATTTGGACAAAACTTATTTGATCAGAATATAGACTCATAAGCCTTTCTTTTGATTGCTTATTTTAAAATTTTGGAGTAAGTTTGCTTGTCCATACTTCTGTTTCAAATGAGCCTATAGATTCTGCAAAACAGGGATCGTAATTTCTGACCTTTTGATACCGAGTTGCCTATAAGTCAATGTTAGAAACTCCGATTTGTTCATAATTGATTTCATTAGAAACTAGACTCGTAGATCTTTCTTTTAATCTATGGATTGAAAGATTTGGAGTCCAAACACCTATCAGTTATCTGTTTAATCTGACCTTATGAGTTCTACCAAACAGATATTTTGTTCTCCGACCCTTGTTTACCAAATTATTTGTAACTCTCTGTTGGACAGTTCAATTCATATGAAGCTTATTTTATCTGAAAGTATATTGAAATATCTTAACAATGATATATTTCTGAGTAAATTGCAGCACGATTGATAGTTTGAATCATTTGTTCAATGTGCCTCTTGAATTCTGCCAGAAATCAAGCTTTGGTCGATTTCACATATTTTGGTTTCATTCCTTTGGAAATTAATATCCTTTAGCTTTCTTATTCAATTGAGCTTTATATTACTGCTTTGAATTCTTGTATACTCTTATCCTTAAAATTATTTGCATTCTTGAAAACTATTGTGTAACGTTTATGCTATATCGTATTGACTCATATAGGCACATGTATATCCCATTGTTCCGCATTTGCTTTCGATATGTGCATATTCCTTTTCATTCCTTTGGACATTGAATTCATCTAACCTTCTTATCTGAATTGAGTTATATGTGATTGCTTGGAATCCTTGAATGCTCTTGCTTTCATTTCCTTTCAAATCTGAATACAATTGTGAAAGATTATTGCTTACTTCGTATTGACTCGTAAAGGCACATGTACGTTTTGTTGTTCTGCGTGTGTTTCCGATATGTGCTATTTATTGTTCATATTATCCCTTTGTACTCTGGTGTTTGTGGGATACTGTGAACCTTTGCCAAAAATGGTGAAGGGAGTTATGCATAGAGCCTGTGATGCTCTGTCGGCCCTTATGACTTCACTCAGACGTGGGTGGATGGAGCTCCCAAATGTGGGAGACCTCCCAGACGTGGGAGACTTATGTTTGGTGGTCATTCAGAAATGGATGTACCATATTATGTTATGGTCCCACTTCACCTTCTGTATGTTTGATATGGTATCCAGAGCTTTGTTTATGTGTTTCTATACATGCTTTGGATAAGAATGAAATGAATGCAATGTCAATTCGACGTTTGAGCTTCTGTTTCGTATTCGTTCTTTGAAATGCTCCGAAATGGTCCATAAGCCATTGATATGTTCTGAAATGTTTCATTTATCTTTGATAAGCTCCGAAACGTTTCATTTGTTATTGATATGCTCCGAAATGTTTCATTCGTTGTTGATATGCTCCGAAATGTTTCATCTATTATTGGCATGCTCCGAAATATTCCATATGCCGTTGATATGCTCTGGAACATTTCCTATGCTATTGATATGCTCCAATTACTCTGTGCTCCATTTGTTATGAACCAAATATGTTTTGAATGACATGACACATATGACTTCGTATCTAATGAGATGGTATCCTTGAGAATTCTTGTATTCTGCCTTGCATTATGATATCTTACTTGTTTGAACCCGTTCCTTTTGTTCTGAATATGCTTTGTCACTTGCTGAGTTGTTTTTAGCTCACTCCATTGTTATATAAATCTTTCAGGTCAAGTTGTCACTCTTTGAGATGTTTGAATTGGGCTGAGGCAGTGGAGAGCTATTCAGAATTATGGGCAAGTCTTATTGGTTATTATGTTATTATTGTATAAGCATATTTTATATGTAATGAAATGTTATCGATGAATCGAAATGGATATACTGTGTAAAAGTGTTAGAAGATCTCTCTTATTTGAAATTTCAGAAAGTTAAGTCTAGTTCATGATGATATGAACTTGTGGTGAATAATTGGAGTTCTGATTGTATAATTTATTTAGCTTATGGATTTATAAATGTTGTTCATGTTTGTCAAGTTGGCTTGGGTTGATAAATGTGAATTACCGAGTGATATGATATATGATTATAAATTACACAGGTTTTATAGATGTGAATTTGATAGAATGTTTTTCAGTATCCTTAAATGTTAGTTTGGATCCTGGATTGGTTTGTGATGAAAATTTTAATATCATAGATATTTTGAGGGGCGTGACAGAGGTGGTATCAGAGCATGGTTTGAGGATCACTGAAATATTTGATATGTTGACGTGCAAAATATATTGAGTTCTAGTGAACTATGGTGATTGGTGAAAATTTTCTTTGATGCCTTTTAGGAATCTAGGATGATGTGGAAATTTAGTCCTCCTATTTCATTTGTTTCTGATTAATTAAGGGGGATGAAAGGGTTGATCGAAGATACTAAATCAGAGTAGCGTAATGAAAGCATGGTAGACCTAATTTCATTAGTGGTAGAAAAATAGATGATGCAAATGGAGAAGATATTTGATGTACGAAATTGTTTCAATGATCAAAAGATTTCTTTTGCCACCTTATATTAGAAGTAGAGGCTGATCATTAATGGGAATAATGAAAAAAAATTTTGGAGATTAGTGACAAGAATGATAAGGACAAGTTTACCAATAAAAATATGATTGAAAATGAATCAGAAAGTGATAACAAGAGGGTCAAGACATTTGGATTTGAAATGAGAAGTCACCACAAAAGACTCAATCGTGTGTGAATTGCAAGTTAAATTATGAAACAAGTTTGTGTTTTCGGGTGACTGGAGTCTATTTTACTTGTGGAAAGTTGGATCATAAAATAAAAGACTGCCCTTGAACAAGAAGAAAGAGTCACTGCCTTCTAAATCATCAACCCATGTCAGATTGTATGCTATCACTGAATATGATTCTAAAACTTCTGAATTAGTAGTCGAAGGTATTATGCATGTTTATAAAAGAATACAAATATTTGTTTGACCATGGGTCTCGTCTACGATTTGATTCATAATATTTTGCTTATCACTTGGGTATTCAACCTAATCCACTACATTATGTGCTATATGTAAATACGATCATTAGAGATTCTTTGATAACGAACTTGAATCTGGTCCTCTTGTCTGATTATTATTGGAGAACTTGAACTTTTTGTTGATTTAGTTCTCATAGAGATTTGGAGTTTTGATATTATACTTGGTATGGATTGGCTATCTTTTTATCATACCAGTATGGATTGTTATATAACAAATGATCACTTTTTGCATATTAGATCAGCCCATCTCTTATTTTGAAAGTATTGGACATGATTTATCTCCTTGCCTAATGTATCCCAGGATGACTTGCCCGAATTACCTCCAAACGTGACTTTGCTTTTGATTTGGTCATTGGGATAATCCCAATATTTAAGCCTCTCTACAGAATGACATCATTTGAGTAAGTGGAATTAGAAAAACAACTATAAGGACTATTAAATTAGGATTTTATTTGGCTTAATATTTCATCATGGGGTGCTCCGGTGTTAGTTAAAAAGATAGATGGAACATTGAGACTTTACCTTAATTTTAGACAATTGAATTAGGTGACCATAAAAAATGAGTATTCTCTAAAGTGATGACTTGTTTGATCAATTGTCGGGTGCACAAGTATTTTTAAAGATTGATTGAAGGTCGGGTTACCATCTATTGAGGATCAAGGAGGAGAATATTTCGGTTACTCTTGGAAAATTGTGTAATTGTATTGTATTGATTATATTATTTGAGAGTAGGAGGAGGAAATAAAGAAATCATAATCCTCATCTTTTCATTGATTGAGCTATGATCAATTTAGAGGACTAAATTTTCTTTTAAGGGGGGGAGAGTGTAATATCCCTCACTTTTAAAAATTATTAATAAAGATTTATTTATAAATCGGAGGACCTATATGTAAATACAAAAATTTCAAGGACTAAAATGTTAAGTTACAAAAAAAAAAACCAAAAATTTCGGTTTTATCCCACCGCCTCCCACGCTCTCTATTTCTCGAGAAACAAATAGAGGAGCGGTGGGGCGTGGGGAGAAGAAGAGGGAGAAGAGAAGAAAAGAAGAAGAGAGGGAAGATGGAGAGGAAAGAGAGAAAGCTGCAGCAGCTAGGGCCGCAGCACCTCTGTTTTGTGTAGGAGGAAACAAAGGAGTTCATGTGTGGGGCGTCGGGGATGAGAAGAGAAGAAGAGAAGCAGAGGAAGATGTTGGGTCCAGCCCATATGTGGTCTTGGACAATTGGGCCTATTGAGCCCAAATAAGTAATTAAGAGAGAAATTGGACAATTGGGCCTATTGAGCCCAAATCAGTAATTAAGAGAGAAAGGGCAAATTTGGGCAAACTGCAGCGGGTGTGTGCGCACAGTGAGATTGCAGCGTGCGGCGTGCAGAGAAAAGAGGAGAGAGAAATAGAGAGAGAAAGATTAGGTTTCTGAGTTTTCTGCTTGACGATCGGTGGCCAAACGTTGTCAGTTTCGGCCCAAATTTTATGTGGAGAATCCTTGCAGTAAACTCTACAATCCTAATGGTGTTGATCTGTAGTTTACCCTCTCTAAGATATTTTCCTGTGATATCCACTCTGTGAGACCTAGAATTCTCTTTTGAGGAGATCCATCCTACGTGATGAAGATATGCTATCCTTGAGCCAAGATCTATGATCTTGATGTTATTCTGATCCTCTAGTTATTCTAGAGAAGACCTACTGTAAACCTGTTATCATTATTATTGATAGTGGAAGTTTGAGGTGGACTATGGTCCCATGGTTTTTCCCACATTGGGTTTTCCACGTTAAAAAGATTTGGTCTCACTATGTGATTGGTTTTTTGCTCTATTGTTTATGCTGTGCTGATTGATATTAGCATTTTGATATCAAGTTGGTATTTTGATGAGGAACCTATTTTGATACACAAAGAGGGAAAAGAATTATTCCGCATTAACAGGTTTCTTCCTAACAAGTGGTATCAGAGCATCAGGTTGTTTAGTGCTAGTTTTCTTGTGTGATTAAAATGGAGCAGTCATATGGTATGATTAAATTGAACTCATCAAATTATTCCACTTGGAGGCGTCTGATGGAAGATTTGCTCTATTGCAAAGATTTGTATAAGCCTATTAAGGTTAAAGATAAACCTTCTATTATGGACGATGAAGAATGGGAAGTTCAACATAGAAAAGCTATTGCCTATATTAGAAGATGGATGGATATAAACTTGCATGAGCATATTTCAGATGAAATCAGAGCTGATGTTGTTTGGCAAAGGTTAGAAAATCTCTTTACGAAAAAGACAGTGGGAAATAGAATTTCTCTCCTCAGAAGGCTTGTAAATTTGAAGTATAAAGATGGTGGTAACATTGTTGAGCACATAAGCCTATTTCAGAGTCTTGCAAACAAGTTGGTTGCTATGAAAATGAATATAGATGATGAGATGCAGGGATTATTACTTCTCAGCTCTTTACTAGAAAGTTGGGAAACGTATGTGGTGACTATTTGTAACTCCACGCCAGAGGGGACTCTAACCATAGATATGGTTAAAGACAGTTTGCTAAATGAAGATGCAAGAAGGAAAGAACAGGGTGAATCTTCTTCTGGTGCATTTGTTACTGAAAAACAAGAAAGACGTGGAAGAAGTCATAGCAGAAATCCATATGGTTATAGAGGAAGATCCAAGTCTAGAAGAGATATCAAATGTTTTCACTGTAATAGGCCAGGTCACATGAAGAAAGAGTGTAGGTTTTGGAAGCGAGAACAGAATGAAATGAAGAAAAATGAGAAAGAGATCAATACAGTTGCTGCTGAAGGTAATATCACTATTGTCTGTGATGAAGGTTGTGTTAGCCTTGTAGCTCAGGACAATAATTGGGTAATTGACTATGGTGCTTCATTTCATGTTACTTCTCATGGTGATTTCTTTAGATCTTACAGTGCTGGTGATTTTGGTAATGTCAGAATGGGAAACAATGGTACATCTAAGATTGTGGGTATTGGAGATATTTGCTTGGAGACCAGTATTGGGAGCAAATTGATAATCAAAGATGTAAGGCATGTTCCAGATATTCGTCTTAACTTGATATCTACAGGTAGACTTGATGATGAGGGCTTTGCACATTATTTTGGTGAAAGTAAATGGAAACTCACTAAAGGTTCTCTAATTGTGGCAAAAGGAAAGAAGATTAACTCTTTTTATGTCATGGAAGCTAAGCTACACAAAGGAGAGATTAATGCAATTCGAAAAGGTGAAAGTATAGATCTTTGGCATAAGAGGCTTGGACATATCAGCGAGATGGGACTTCAAACTCTTGCTAGAAAGCAGTTCTTACCAGAGTTGCAAGGTACATCTCTTAAATCCTGTGATCATTGCTTAGCTGGAAAAACACATAGAGTTACATTTAAGACATATCCATCATCTAGAAGATCTGATATTATTGATTTAGTTCATACTAATGTTTGTACTATGCAAACTAGAACTCTTGGAGGTGCTCTTTATTTTGTTACTTTTATTGATGACCATTCTAGAAAAGTTTGGGCTTTTGCTTTGAAATCTAAAGACCAGGTACTCGATGCTTTCAAGGAGTTTCATGTCAATGTTGAAAGAGAAACTGGCAGAAAGCTAAAGTGTGTTCGATCAGATAATGGTGGCGAGTACAGGGGTCCTTTTGAGAATTATTGCAAGTTCCATGGTATCAGGCTTGAGAAAACAGTTCCTAAAACTCCTCAGCAGAACGGTGTGGCAGAAAGGATGAACAGAACCATTGAAGAAAGGATTAGGTGTATGCTTTCCCACGCCAAGTTACCAAAGTCATTTTGGGGGAAGGCTATGAGAACTACAGTTGACCTGATAAATCTTTCTCCATCAGTTCCTCTACAAGGTGATGTTCCAGAGAGAGTATGGAGAGGAAAAGATATATCTTATAATCATTTGAGAGTTTTTGGGTGTAAAGCATTTGTTCATATTCCCAAAGATGAGAGGTCCAAGCTTGATAATAAGGCAAAAGCATGTATCTTTTTGGGATATGGTCATGAAGAGTTTGGATACAGATTATGGGATCCAGTGAACAAGAAGATTATTAGAAGCAGAGATGTTGTGTTTCTTGAAGATCAATTGTTTGATGATGGTGATAATGTTGAGAAGCCAGAAACCTCTGTTTATATTCCTTGGAGTTTGGGTCCAGTTCCTTCACCTGTAGTTCATGATGATCATGGGGGAGATGAACAAGAAGATTGTGGTGAGAATACTAGTGATGATACATCTACAGTTGATGATGCTGAACCAACTGAACAGACACCTCCACAAGCAGTTGAGATTCCATTGAGAAGATCCACTAGAGAGCGACAACCCTCTACCAAATATCCTCCACATGAGTATGTTATGCTTACTGACGGGGGAGAGCCAAAAACTTACCAAGAAGCTATTCTACATGAGAATAAGAGTGAGTGGGTTAAAGCCATGCAAGAAGAGATGAGATCCTTGCTTGAGAACCACACCTATGACTTGGTAAAGCTGCCGAAAGAGAAGAAAGCTCTCAAGAATAAGTGGGTTTATAAATTGAAGACTGAAAATAATAGCTCACAATAAAGATACAAGGCACGACTAGTTGTGAAAGGATTCAGTCAGAAGAAAGGTATTGACTTTGAAGAAATATTTTCTCCGGTTGTGAAAATGTCCTCTATCCGAGTTGTTCTTGGTTTGGCTGCCCGCTTGAATTTAGAAGTTGAGCAACTTGATGTAAAAACAGCATTTCTTCATGGTGACTTAGAAGAAGAAATTTACATGGAGCAACCAGAAGGTTTCAAAGTCAAGGGAAAAGAAAATCTGGTATGTAAGCTTAGGAAAAGTTTATATGGACTCAAACAGGCACCTAGACAGTGGTACAAGAAGTTTGATTCATTTATGATGAGCCAAGGGTATGATAGAACCACATATGATCATTGTGTGTTTATGAAGAAATTTTCATATGATGATTTTATTATTTTACTGCTATATGTTGATGATATGTTGATTGTTGGCCATGATGTTGGAAAAATTGAAAAGCTTAAAAGAGAGCTAAGTAAGTCTTTTGCCATGAAAGACTTAGGATCGGTGAGACAAATACTTGGCATTAAGATTCTTCATGATAGGAAGAAAAGGAAGATTTGGCTATCTCAGGAGACTTACATTGAAAAGGTTCTTGAAAGATTCAATATGAGTAAAGCCAAAGCAGTTTGTTCCCCACTTGCAGGTCATTTCAAGCTTAGTTCGAAACAATGTCCTACAAGTGAGAAAGAAAAAGAAGAAATGTCCAGAGTGCCTTATCTGCAGTAGGCAGTTTGATGTATGCTATGGTTTGTACTAGGCCAGATATAGCTCATGCAGTTGGAGTTGTCAGCCGATTTCTCTCTAATCCTGGAAATGAACATTGGGCAGTAGTGAAATGGATATTAAGATATCTAAGAGGTACTTCCAGGTTGTGTTTATGTTTTGGTAGTGATGAACCTGTGTTAGAAGGTTACACAGATGCAGACATGGCAGGTGATACTGATTCCAGGAAGTCCACTTCAGGATTCTTGATGACATTTGCAGGAGGAGCAATCTCTTGGCAGTCTAAGTTACAGAAGTGTGTTGCTCCATCAACCACAGAAGCAGAATACATAGCAGTTACTAAAGCCTGCAAGGAAGCTTTATGGATGAAAAAGTTTCTACAGGAATTGGGCTTGAAACAGGAAGGATATACTGTTTACTGTGACAGTCAGAGCGCTATTCACCTCTCCAAGAATTCAACATACCATTCTAGATCCAAGCATATTGATGTGAGATATCACTGGATTCGTGATATGCTTGAGATGAAAGAATTACAGTTGGAAAAGGTACATACCAATGAGAATGGTTCAGATATGTTGACAAAGTCTTTGCCTAAGGAGAAGCTTGAAGCATGTAGGCGAAGAGCGGGCTTGGTACAGCCCACCATATGAGCTGGAGGGGGAGAATTGTTGGGTCCAGCCCATATGTGGGCTTGGACAATTAGGCCTATTGAGCCAAAATCAGTAATTAAGAGAGAAAGGGCAAAATTGGGCAAACTGCAGCGGGTGTGTGCGCACAGCGAGATTGCAGCGTGCGGCGTGCAGAGAAAAGAGGAGAGAGAAATAGAGAGAGAAAGATTAGGTTTTTGAGTTTTCTGCTTGACGATCGGTGGCCAAACGTTGTCAGTTTCGGCCCAAATTTTATGTGGAGAATCCTTGCAGTAAACTCTACAATCCTAACGGTGTTGATCTGCAGTTTACCCTCTCTAAGGTACTTTCCTGTGATATATACTCTGTGAGACCTAGAATTCTCTTTTGAGGAGATCCATCCTACGTGATGAAGATATGCTATCCTTGAGTCAAGATCTATGATCTTGATGTTATTCTGATCCTCTAGTTATTCTAGAGAAGACCTACTGTAAACCTGTTATCATTATTATTGATAGTGGAAGTTTGAGGTGGACTACGGTCCCGTGGTTTTTCCCACATTGGGTTTTCCACGTTAAAAAGATTTGGTCTCACTGTGTGATTGGTTTTTTGCTCTATTGTTTATGCTGTGCTGATTGATATTAGCATTTTGATATCAAGTTGGTATTTTGATGAGGAACCTATTTTGATACACAAAGAGGGAAAAGAATTATTCCGCATTAACAGGTTTCTTCCCAACAAAAGAGAAGCAGAAGCAAAAGAAGAAGAAGAAGAAGAAGAAGAAGAAGAAGAAGAAGAAGAAGAAGAAGAGAGGGAAGATGGAGAGGAAAGAGAGATAGCTGCAGCAGCTAGGGCCGCAGCACCTCTGTTTTGTGTAGGAGGAAACAGAGGAGTTTATGTGTGGGGCGTCGGGGAGGAGAAGAAGAGAAGCAGAGGAAGAGAAGCAGAAGAAGAAGAAGAAAAGAGGACGTGGCTGTGGCAAGGGCTGCAACAAGGAGCTTTGGGGCGTTGGGGAGGAGAAAGGAAGAAGAGGAGAAGAAGAAGAGGGAAAAGAAGAGAGGAGGAAGAAGAGGGAGAAGAGAAGAATAGAAGAAGAAAAAAAAAAAGAGGGAAGTGGGAGAGGAGCGAGAGGTGGCAGCAGCTAGGGCTGCAGCACCTCTGTTTCCTGCAGGCGGAAACAGAGGAGACGAGGTGTGGGGCGTTGGGGAGGAGAAGAAGAAGAAGATTAAAAAAAAAAAAAAAAAAAAGAAGGATGGCTGCGGCATGGGCTGTAGTGAGAAGGTGTGGGGTGTCAGGTAGGAGAAGGGAAGAAGAGGAGAAGGAGAAGGAGAAGAAGGAGAAGAAGAAGAAGAGGAAGAGAAGAAGTAGAAGCAGGTGAAGTGGCGGCACCTCTGTTTTCTGCAGGAGGAAATAGAGGAGAGGAGGTGTTGTGCGTCAGGGATAAGAAGGGGAGGAAGGAGAAGAAGAGAAGAAGAAGAAAGGAAGGAGAAGGAAGAGGAGAAGGGAAAGAAGTAGCAGCGGCTGCGGTTGTGGCAGCTGTAGCTGTGGCAGGGAAAGAGGGAGAGGAAGGAAGAAGGGAACGAGAGGAAGAAGAGAAGGGGAAGAAGGGGCTACGGCTGCGGTGATGGTAGCTGCAGTTGGAAGAGAAGAAAGAGAGGAAGATGAGCAGGGAAGGAAGAAGAGGTTGCGGCCGTGGCTGAGGCTACGACTGTAGCAGTGCAGCTGGGAAAGAAGAGAAGGAAAGGAAGAAGAAGAGAAAGGAAAAGGGAAGAAGAGAGGAAGAGGAGAAGGGGAGGCAGCTGTGGTAGTGGCAACTGCAGCTGCAGCTGGAAGAGAATGAGAAGACCCTAAAGTCTTATCGTAGGCTCTGATACCAAATAATAAGACCCTAAAGTCTTATCGTGAAAGAAAGGGGAGAAATGGGGATGATAATGATCGCTTCGAGGGGATCGACCTCCTTGATCGCTTCGAGGGGATCGGCCCTCCTTGATCACTTCAAGGGGATCGGCCCTCCTTAATCACTTCGAGGGGATCAATGACAAATATATGACAAATCTATATTCACAAGTTACTGTTGTATAAGTTCCTTTTGTGTGTATCAATGACAAATCTATATTGATGTATCCTGTATATATTTGAAAAGCACCTCTCATGTTAGGATTTTGGGAATGTTAAGTTAAAATTATGTAATGAATGATATAAACATGTGGTACATGTTGGATTTGTAATTGTATAGATTCTCACAACTATAGATTTATGATATAGTTATGGTTTAGTTAAGTTATTTTTGGATTTTAAGGATCATCTAGTGACATGATGTATGATTATAAACTACACAGGTTTTGTGAATTGTGGATTGTAGAGGTGAATGACTTGAATGTTTTTCTTAGTAACCTCAAATGTGTGATTGGATCTTGGATTGTTTATTGAATTATAATATTATCAATTTTGAGTTAGGTTCACACCTCTTGAATGAGAATTAAATTCGAGGGGGCATGACACCATCAGAGTAGACTATTTTAATGGTAGACTAGAAGAAGTTTTCGACCAGCTTTTTAAAGTTGGCAAAGATTGTTGAAACTTCTGATTTATGACGGAGAGGGTATATTCATATGTACTTAGTAAAATAGTCTATAAAAATGACATAAAATCTAATCTTATCAAAGGAGGTGACGGGAGCAGGGCCCTAGACATCAGTATAAATAATTTCAAATGGTGTAAAACATAATATGGAAGAAGTGTCAAAACGAAGTCTATGACTTTTATTACTGAAACAAGCATCACAATGAGTGATAATACTTGTATTTTTATGAGTAGGAAGAGAATAATGAGAAAGTAATTTATTTTGGATAGAGTGAGGGATGATCGAGACGACAATGCCATACTTCAATTAGAGTTGCAACTGAGGAGTAGACAGTAGGCTATTTTATTTGTCGAACAGATGGCCATTCATAAACATTATCTTTACTCTGACCTTGGACCAAGGATGTCCCCGTGCTCAAATTTTTGACAGAAAAAGAGTTATGAAAGAATTCAATGGAGGTATTATTTTGTTTACAAAATTGAGAAATGGAAATGAGATTTCGTTTAATGTGAGGTGCACACAAAATATCATCGAGTGTAAAAATTATGGTAGGTGAATTAAGCATTGTAGAACCAGTATGAGTAATAGGAATTCCTTTACCATCACCGATGATGATGTCTTCATTTCCACTATAGTTGTTGTAGATAGACAAGTTTTGTAGATCAGAGGTGATGTGATGGGATGCGTGAGAGTCCATGATCCAATTTTGATCACTAGTGTTTAGAGTAGTCGTGAGATTTGTTTGAGGCTAATGTGATTCAGTAGGGAGTCTGGGTTGAGATCGATAGACCTTGTAGAGTGACCGACTTTATCATATAGTTGGCACGACTTTTTGTTGGTGGTGAGGGCATCAGGATTGTTGAGGAGTGAAGTAGCCACCTTGGGTGTTGTGATTGGAATATTGATGATGTTGAGGAGGTATGGTTTGTTTGGAGCTCATAGGTTCATGAGGCATCTTGGTCAAACCTTTGTTAACAGTCTCGTTATATAGATTGCCCCACCTCGTAGATTTTTGACTGACTTGAGCTGTGATGGATGGTCCTGGCAATTTGTCTTCATGCTTTAGATATATCTCAAAGTCAGTCAGCTTGTCGTAGAGTTCTTCAAAAGACACTAGTGAGTCACGTGCCTATATTACTGTTGCTAATTCATTGTACTCGTCGTCGAGGCCATTGAGGATATAAACAGTGATTTCTTCATCACTGAGAGAATGACCTATCAAGGCCAAGTTATTAATGATAACCTTTATGTTGTGTAGATAATCAATAACAAGACTTCCCTCTTATCTAGTTGTCATGAGACTGGATAGGAGACTAAGCATGCGAGTGCGTGGACTATTCTCCAGGGTGGTTTGCAACTTGCACCAGGCTTCGGCAGTAGTGTCACATGAAGATATGAGCGGGGCGAGGGATCCAGCAACCGAGGCTTGAATTGCTTGGAAGATGAGACGATCCTGGCGTAACCATAGTTTGTGGTCCGAATTTGGTACTAGACTAGGTGCTCCTAGGATGTTTAGCATTGCCGGTGGAGAATGAAGGGAGTCATTGACATAGCCTAGAAGATCATAGCCAAATAGGATATTAGAGAATTGAGCATGCCAGGATGCATAGTTGCCACCTTTAGATAATTTGAAGGGGATGAGGGTTACTGTATTGATGGAAATAAGGCTTGTATGTGGGAAAGTACTATGGTTCCCTATAGGAACAACAACTGGAGCATCAGAGGTAGATGATGAGGACATATGGAAGTAGGTAAAGGTTGCAGCGACGACAATGATCAGGGACGAAGAGGTGGTAGTGGTGCAGATCAGTGTCAGCTAAGGAAGGTTGTTAGTAAACGAGATCTTTGTTGAAGGAGAAGGCTAGCTTTGTGTAAGACAGTTACAGATATTTGTGTAGCAGATCAATAGTTAGGAATCTGGGTAGCAATACAGTGATGTAGCAAGTGGTGTGGAAAGGTTCCAAATGCTGCTAGTCGAGGCAAAGGTGGAGTAAGACATAGTGGCTACCCCGATCACCGATCAGAGGCAATGGGAGAGAACTACAAAGATTATTCGGTAACAGTAGAAAGGAATGGTAGGCCTGCACCAAGACAAGGTCCTCACTAGGACAAAGATGTGACCCAGTAGGAGCATGTTCGTAGGAAGATCAAAACGCTGCCACAGGATGCCGTCGGAAGCAGTGAGAACAATGTTGCCGGAGGCGAGGACAGCGGTGGTAGAGGCGTTGGCAGGAGTGGAAGATGGGGGGTGAGATGTGGGTGACTACGGTGGCTTGAGTTCGTGCACACAACAGTGATCCACGCAGTGCTATGCGTGGCACAGCTGTACGTATACATAGAGGAGAGCACCGGACTACCCAGTGTGCAAACTATTAAGGGCACAAACGTCCCCTTCGATCTCCTCAAGTATGCAGACTGTTGTGGCAGATCAGCGAAGACTACCACGATGAGGAAGATGAGGACTGGCCGCGGAGTCTCGCTTAGGAATGTGGCTGCAGCGGCGATGGTTGCTGGCCGAAGGCAGAGGTTCGCACCTCTCTTCTTACTGCTCTGATACCATGATAAAGTGATAAAATGAAGAGTGAAATTGTAAAGGTAAAGAGAAAGCATATCTCAATTAGTGTCATATAATGTCTATTTATACATAATGAAAGAGAGGATTTTTCTTAACTAAGCAGCGAGATTTCCTCATGCAGTTGAGGAAATCTCTCATCTGCTATGCAGTTGAGAAAATCTCTCTATTATCATGGAAGACAAACAATAGAAAAGCCCTCTTGAAATCCAAAAAGAGCCATTCCTCTTGGGTGTTAAACCAAATGAGAAAGGAACATGGATTTGATACCAACGTGGATCGAAAATATATTAAATTGGAAGCGTAAGGGAGCATAGTGAAAGCAATATGAATACAGTTTGCAATTAAAGTAAATTGATCAAAAGAAATAAAAACCAGATTTTATAGTGGTTCGGTCATCATGACCTACATCCACTCCCGATTCCTCTTCCGTCAAGGCCACCAGCATCCACTAACGATCTTCCTTTAATGGGCGAAGATCGACCACCCTTACAACTCGATTCTCCTTTTGATAGGTTCAGGAGAGAACCTTTAGAACCCCCTTCACTCCTCTCTTAAACAAGACTAACACTTAAGTTTTGAGAGGAGTTCACACACAATTACAACATTGTTTTATTTTCTCTTTTGCTCTCAGTTATGTGTAAGTTAACCAGGGATGAGAAAGGTATTTATAGGCCTCAAGTGGATTCAAACTTGGAGCCTAAAAGTGTCTTATCTTGGGTTTCTCGGGTTCTGGCAGTACCACTGCCTATGCTAGGCGGTACCATCACCTGCAGCATTGACACTGGGTAGTACCACCACCCAGTCTAGTGGTATTACCGCCTGACACCCTGTCACTAGGTGGTACCACTACCCAGACTAGCAGTATCACCGCCTGATAGTCTCTTGGAGACTGTGTCTGGGCGGTGATACAGCCTAGACTAGCGGTACCACCGCTTGACAAAGTCTCAAAGATTGTGTCACAATGGTGCCACCTATTGGGTCATTGTTTGGGCCTTTTCACTTAGCCCAACATAGCTCAAACTTGGGCCCAATTGACCCCTAATTGAGTTGGCCCAATTCTAACCCAATTATGTTCTAACTATAAATTTTAAGACATTCACTAAACTAAATAAGTATATAAGTCTAGGTTTCTTCCGACGATCTCTCAGTAATGTTACGAATGAGTCGGTACTACGAGGGGGGGTGAATTAGTGCAGCGGTAAAATCACGTCGGCTCTAAAAATTATTTCATATGTTGAAAACCAATCCTGAAAATATTCTTGACTTGAAAGCATGTTCGTAATGTTAGGATCAAGAGCACTAAGAGGGGGGGGGTGAATTAGTGCAGCGAAAAACTTTCTGCGATTAAAACGAAACTGCGTTCGAACGATAAAAATGATTTCTGTGTAAAAGTCGATTCTAAGTAAGATGATGTTAAAGTCAATCTATGAAGGCAGTTTGCAGCTATGAAGAAAACCAGAATATAGGCAAAAACTGAAATACGACATTCGTACGAAGAAACTGATTTACGTCTAAATGCTGATTCGTAAATCACTTGATTAGGCAAGATGCAGTTTAAACAAGAGTATAAAGGCAGTTTGCAGTTATGGTAGAGCTCAAAACGTAAACGCAATCTGAAATATGATGGTCGTACGAAAAAACAGATTTACGTCTAAACGCTGATTTGGAAAGTGAAAGGCTTGAAACCCGATCGTATATGCACAGAAAGCAGTAAGCTTCAGAGGAGGTTTGCAGTAAAGATAATATGCTCAAAGTAAATGCAAACCGAGATTTAGAGTGGTTCGGTCAATCTTGACCTACTCCACTTTGGGCTTCCTCCACCGACGAGGTCACCGACGTCAACTAGAGGCCTTCCTTCAATAGGCGAAGGCCAACCACCCTTTTACAGAATCACTCCTTTTGACGGGCTTAGGAGACAACCCTTACAGAAATTTTCTCTCCTCTCTTTACAACTCAGAACTTGGAAGAACAGAGGGAGAAGAACTTTTGGCCTTTACAACAATTTTGAGCTCTAAGAATCACAGAAAGGATCAAGATTTCGGTGTAAGTTCATGCTCTTTCAGTGCTGAATGGGTGGGGTATTTATAAGCCCCAACCCATTTCAAATTTGCACCTCCTGACTGGAGCGGTTGCATCGCCTGGCAGAGCTCGAAGACTGAGCCTCTCGGCGGTGCTACCTCTTGTCAGGGGCGGTTGCACCTCCTGACAGAGCTCGAAGACCGAGCTCAGGCAGTTGCACCTCCTGACTGAGGCGGTTGCACCGCCTGGCAAAGCTCGAAGACCGAGCTCAGGCGGTGCCACCTCCTATCAAGGGAGGTTGCACCACCCAGTCTCGCTCGGAGACTGAGCCCAGGCGGTGCCACCTCCTGGCTGGGGCGGTTGCACCGCCAGTCTCCCTGGAAGACTTAGCCCAAGCGGTGCCACCTCTTGGCTTGGGCGGTTGCACCTCCCACAGCAATCAGGGTCCGAATGGGTTGATCCATTTGGCCCAATTTGGGTTTGTTTAGGGGCCCAATTGCCCCAAGATTAAGTTAATGGGATCACCTCCCATTTCCAACTTAATCAGTGTGCTAACTACGATAATTCCTAAGATAATTTCTGCAGCTTGCTCCGGTGCGTCAATCGCTTCTTCCGGCGAGTTTCCGACGAACTTCCGTCGATCATCCGATGAACCCTCGGTGATGCTCCTGCGGACTTCCGGCAAACTCCTGGACTTGCGACGATCCACTTGGCGAGTTCCGACGAGCTTCTTTGGCAAGCTTATGGACTTCTCGGATTTGTTCCCGTAGAACCTCCGACGACTGTCCAAACTTCCGTCGAACTCTCAAACTCCCAACGTGATCATTGTCTCGACTCCGGCACAACTCCTGCTGCATGTCTTACTTTCATCGTAGTTAATCCTGCACACTTATCTCAACACATAGATTAGACAACAAATGACAATTGACTTCATCATCAAAATCCGAGATTCAACAATCTCCCCCTTTTTGATGATGACAATCAATTGATAATGGAGTTAACCTTAACTCCCCATGTCTATATGTCATTCTTGAGATAAGTCATTCTTAAATTCAAAACCTTAAGAATTCAAGAGACATATTTATAAGTTAAAGTCATTTGAACTTATCAATACTCTCATCATGATTCCTATCATGATGTATCTCTCTGAAGATGATGTCAAGGCTTGACATTCATTTTCAAATTTTCCATTTCAAGTTTGAATGATGGTAATAGTAGCAATTCATCATATTGTAAGATATCAACATGTAAAACTGCGAAGTAAGATTTTGATATCATTACATGACGTATACATTTCAAATATTTTAGCAAGTATTGCATTTCATCACACGGTAAGATATCAACTCTTAAAATTACTATGCAAGTTTTTTTGTTTGATATCTTGACACGATACAAGGCATAATGCAAATCATAGTATCTATTCATATATCTCTTGATGATACAAGCATGGCATAATTATAGCATCAGTGTTTATAGCATCAATTCATGGCATAATTATAGCATCAGTGTTTATAGCATCAATTCATATATTTCTCCCCCTTTGTCATCAACAAAAAGCATGGTAGATGTGATACCAGGAGAACAATATGGGCAAGTTATCAAGCATATAAAGGAAGGCATGATACGTAGATTGCTTTGAATACTTCTTCCTTCTTATTTGTTATAATCTTTTTGCATGAAGTAGAAAAAGCCATTTGTGATACCAACGATCTTTGAGTCAAGATATGTGTGTGAAACATCTTTTAGCAAGTAAAAATACTATCATCCATATTTCAAGATGGAATTCATAAGCAGGAATCATTTCATCAAATCCATTTAAAAAGAATATTTTTCATAAGAGTGTATGAGAAAATTTGATTTTTAGCATTCCAACTGTTAAGCGAATCCGAAAATGAGATGAATTCTTTCATGTATTCGGACAAGACTATGCTACAGATTTTCAAATACAATCATGAAGACAAAACACATGTTATGTAATGGCAATCAAGTAATTTGATCATTCAATAAAGTCCAAAAAATAATTTTAACTAGTTTATGTATTTGGACACATCAACATTCCTAATTCTCTTCTTATGAAATCAATTTGTTCTTCACTTAGAGGTTTTGTAAAAATATCGGCTAGTTGATGTTTAGAATCAATGAACTCTATGATTACATCATGATTAGTAATATGATCTCGTATAAAGTGATGTCTAATATCAATATGTTTTGTTCTCGAGTTTTGTATGGGGTTCTTTGTTAAGCATATTGCACTTATGTTATCACATTTAATGGGAATATTTTTAAGATGAACTTTATAATCTTCTAAGGTATTTTTCATCCATACAACTTGTGCACAACATGCACTTGCTGCAATATATTCAGCTTCGGTTGTTGATAGTGCAACCGAGCTTTGTTTCGTAGATGACCAGGAAACAAGGGCATGTCCTAAAAATTGACATGTTCCTGATGTGCTTTTTCTATCTAGTCTACAGCCAGCAAAGTCTGCATCAGCATAGGCAATTAAGATATTGGGTACCATAATCCTAGATTTGTGGTACCATTAAGATATCTAAGTATTCTTTTAATTGCTTTGAGATGAGATATCTTAGGGTTTGATTGAAATCTAGCACAAAGTCCTATACTGAACATGATGTCTGGTCTGGTTGCAGTGAGGTAAAGTAAACTTCCTATCATACCCCTATAAGTTTTTTGATCGAAGCTTTCTCCACTTTCATTAATTTCTAACTTAGTGGAGGTGCTCATAGGAGTGTTAATAGCTTTTGAGTTATTCATATCAAACTTTTTTAGTAAATTCATTGCATATTTAGTTTGACTAATAAAGATGTCATTGCTTAGTTGTTTGATTTGTAAACCTAAGAAGAATGTTAACTCTCCCATTAAACTCATTTCGAATTCAAGACTCATAGTTTTAGCAAAAGATTCACAAAGAGATTCATTCGTAGAACCAAAGATAATATCATCAACATAAATCTGAACAATGAGAAAATCATTTTTAAAATTCTTGATGAATAATGTAGTATCAACCTTGCCTTTCATGAAATTATTTTCAATAAGAAAAGAATTAAGTCTCTCATACCAAGCCCTCGGAGCTTGTTTTAAAACATAGAGAGCTTTAGTTAATCTAAACACATGATTAGGGAGGCTATTATTTTCAAATCCATGAGGTTGTTCAACATATACTTCTTCAGAAATAAAACCATTAAGAAAAGCACTTTTAACATCCATTTGAAACAACTTAAAATTATTACTACTCGCGTAGGCAAGGAGCATCCTTATGGCTTCTAATCGAGCCACAGGAGCGAAGGTTTCTTCGTAATCGATACCTTCTTCTTGGTTGAAACCTTTGGCCACTAATCTAGCCTTGTTTGATACCATTTTCATCTTGCTTGTTTTTAAAGACCCATTTAGTACCAATAACTAAATGGTCATTTGGCCTAGGAACAAGCTTCCACACCTCATTTCTCTTAAATTGATTTAATTCATCTTGCATTGCGATAATCCATAAATCATCTTTCATGGCTTCGTCAACACATTTGGGTTCAATTTGGGAGAGAAAAGCGGCGTTGGCACAAAAATTTTTAAGAGAAGATCGTGTTTGAACCCCCTTTGATGTGTCTCCTAAGATTAGCTCCTTAGGATGAGCATCTATATACTTCCAATCCTTGGGTAAGGATGTTTCGGAAGTGGATGCATCCAAGTTGCTAGTTGGAGACGGGGTTTCATTTAAATTCAAGGAATCAAAATTAACATCATCATCAAAATCGTTTTTCTTGATTTCGGAAATCTCATTGAAAACAACATGAATAGATTCTTCAATAATTAATGTTCTTTTATTGAAGATACGAAAAGCTTTAGAAACCGAAGAATAACCAAGAAAGATTCCTTCATCGGATTTAGCATCAAATTTTCCGAAGTTATCTTTTTCATTCAAGATAAAACACTTACACCCAAAGACTTTAAAATATAAAACATTGGGTTTTTTGTTGTTCCATAACTCATAAGGAGTTTTGGTGAGTAAGGGTCTTACTAGAACTCTATTCAAAATATAGCATGCGGTGTTTACGGCTTCGGCCCAAAAATATTTGGGTAGGCTATGTTCATTCAACATGGTTCTTGCCATTTCTTGTAAATTTCGATTTTTTCTTTCTACTACTCCATTTTGTTAAGGATTTCTTGGAGTAGAGAAATTATGGTTGTATCCATTGAGTTCACAAAATTCTTGGAAATCATGGTTTTGAAATTCTCCACCGTGATCACTTCTAATTGACGAAATCATGGAACCCTTTTCATTTTGAACGAGTTTACAAAACTTGGTAAAATATCTAAAGTATTCATTTTTCTGTTTTAAGAAGTAGGTCCATGTATATCTGCTATAGTCATCCACAATGACGAAGGCGTATTTGCTACCTCCTAGACTTGATGTAGAGATTGGTCCGAACAAGTCCATATGGATCAATTGTAAGGGCCTAGAGGTGCTTATTTTATTCTTAGATTTGAAACTACTCTTAATTTGTTTACCTAATTGGTAAGCATCACATACATTATCTTTGATGAACTTGATATGAGGAATTCCTCTTACAAGTTCTTTAGATGATATTTGAGTGATTAGTTTCATGCTAACATGACCTAATCTTTTATGCCATAGCCAAGCATCCTCATTCAAAACCGAAAAACACATTTCATTACACAGATCATTGATGTCAATAGTGTATACGTTATTTTGTTTTAATGCAATCATAGACATGTTTTTGTGTGGTTTTTCAATGATGCAAGCATTAGATTCGAATCTGACAATGTATCCTTTATCACATAATTGACTAATGCTCAAGAGGTTATGTTTTAAACCATCAACTAACAAAATATCTTCAATAAAGAAGTTGGATTTGTTACCTATGGTTCCTTTGCCAACGATTTTACCCTTGTTGTTGTCTCCGAAGGTGACATAGCCTTCGTCTATGCTAGTGAGCTTAGAGAATTGAGATGGATCTCCGGTCATATGCCTTGAGCATCCACTATCAAGGTATCATCTCTTGCTCCTAGCTTGCGATGGTATAGGTTTCTCATCTCCGATGGCCATTAAGGCGTAATGAGCAACTTTCTCGGTGTTGGACTCCTCTTCTACGGACGCGCTCGAGTCATCCCACATTGCTTTGAACGCCTTCTTCTTTGATGTTCTCTTTTTGACTTGGGGACAATCATTCTTATAGTGTCCCGGCTTTTTGCATTCATAGCAAATAACTTGGTCCTTCTTGGGTTCAAGTTTATTTTTTGCGTCATTCTTAAACTTGTTTCTTTTAAAGAATTTTTTAAATTTTCTTGTTAGAAGTGCCAAGTCATCATCACAGTCCTCATCACTTGAGTTTTCTATCAAGTGGCCTTCTGAAGTTTTAAGTGTCATATCCTTCCTGTTCTTTGGAAGGATGTCTTCTTGCTCTTCATGAGCTTTATAAGTCATCTCGTAGGTCATTAATGACCCAATTAGTTCTTCAAGAGAGAAGTTGTTTAGATGTTTCGCCTCTTGAATAGCAGTGACTTTAGGATCCCAACTCTTAGAAAGGGATCTTAGAATCTTATTTACGAGCTCAAAATCCGAAAAACTTTTTCCGAGTCCTTTTAGACCGTTGACGACATCCGTGAAACGGGTAAACATGTCGCCAATAGTCTCACTCGGTTTCATCCGGAAAAGTTCAAAAGAGTGTAACAAAAGATTGATTTTTGACTCTTTCACTCTACTTGTGCCTTCATGAGTCACTTCGAGTGTGTGCCAAATATCAAATGCGGTTTTACAAATCGAAACACGATTAAACTCGTTTTTATCAAGTGCACAAAATAAGGCATTCATAGTCTTTGCATTAAGAGCGAAAGCCTTCTTCTCCAAGTCATTCCAATCGATCATTGGAAGAGAAGACTTCGAAAAACCGTTTTCGACAAGATTCCAAAGTTCAACATCTATAGATATAAGAAAAATCCTCATTCGGGTCTTCCAATAGGTGTAGTCCGTCCCATTGAACATGGGTGGACGTGTAATAGAATGGCCCTCTTGGTTTCCGGCGTACGCCATCTCTCTTGGGTTTTAATCCATTTGAGAGTTAACCCGGCTCTGATACCAATTGTTAGGATCAAGAGCACTAAGAGGGGGGGGTGAATTAGTGCAGCGGAAAACTTTCTGCGACTAAAACGAAACTGAGTTCGAACGATAAAAACAATTTCTGTGTAAAAGCCGATTCTAAGCAAGATGATGTTAAAGTCAATCTATGAAGGCAGTTTGCAGCTATGATGAAAACCAGAATATAGGCGCAAACTGAAATACGACGTTCGTACGAAGAAACTGATTTACGTCTAAATGCTGATTCGTAAATCACTTGATTAGGCAAGATGCAGTTTAAGCAAGAGTATAAAGGCAGTTTGCAGTTATGGTAGAGCTCAAAACGTAAACGCAATCTGAAATATGATGGTCGTACGAAAAAATAGATTTACGTCTAAACGCTAATTCGGAAAGTGAAAGGCTTGAAACCCGATCGTATATGTGCAGAAAGTAGTAAGCTTCAGAGGAGGTTTGCAGTAAAGATAATATGCTCAAAGTAAATGCAAACCGAGATTTAGAGTGGTTCGGTCAATCTTAACCTACTCCACTTTTGGCTTCCTCCACCGACGAGGTCACCGACGTCAACTAGAGGCCTTCCTTCAATAGGCGAAGGCCAACCACCCTTTTACAGATTCACTCCTTTTGACGGGTTAGGAGACAACCCTTAAAGAAATTTTCTCTCCTCTCTTTACAATTCAGAACTTGGAAGAACAGAGGGAGAAGAACTTTTGGCCTTTACAACAATTTTGAGCTCTAAGAATCACAGAAAGGATCAAAATTTCGGTGTAAGTTCATGCTCTTTCAGTGCTGAATGGGTGGGGTATTTATAGGCCCCAACCCAGTTCAAATTTGGAGCTCAAAACTGTCAATTCCCGGAATTCCGGGATCAGGCGGTTGCACCGCTTGGCAGAGCTCGAAGACTGAGCCTTTAGGCGGTGCTACCTCTTGTCAGGGGCGGTTGCACCTCCTGACAGAGCTCGAAGACCGAGCTCAGGCAGTTGCACCTCCTGACTAAGGCGGTTGCACCGCCTGGCAGAGCTCGAAGACCGAGCTCAAGCGGTGCCACCTCCTGTCAAGGGAGGTTGCACCGCCCAGTCTCGCTCAGAGACTGAGCCCAGGCGGTGCCACCTCTTGGCTGGGGCGGTTGCACCGCCCAGTCTCCCTAGGAGACTTAGCCCAGGCGGTGCCACCTCCTCGCTTGGGCGGTTGCACCTCCCGCAGCAATCAGGGTCCTAATGGGTTGATCCATTCGGCCCAATTTGGGTTTGTTTAGGGGCTCAATTACCCTAAGATTAAGTTAATGGGATCACCTCCCATTTCCAACTTAATCAGTGTGCTAACTACGATAATTCCTAAGACAATTTCTGCAGCTTGCTCCGGTGCGTCAATCGCTTCTTCCGGTGAGTTTCCGGCGAACTTCCGTCGATCATCCGATGAACCCTCGGTGATGCTCCTGCGGACTTCCGTCAAACTCCTGGACTTGCGACGATCCACTTGGCGAGTTCCGACGAGCTTCTTTGGCAAGCTTATGGACTTCTCGGATTTGTTCCCGCAGAACCTCCGACGATTGTCCGAACTTCCGTCAAACTTTCGAACTCCCAACGTGATCATTGTCTTGACTCCGGCGTAACTCCTGCTGCATGTCTTACTTTCATCGTAGTTAATCCTGCACACTTATCTCAACACATAGATTAGACAACAAATGACAATTGACTTCATCATCAAAATCCGAGATTCAACACGTAAACGTATTGAAAGTAGTAAGCAAGTAAAGTGGTTTGCAGTTAAAGTAAATTGCTTAAAAGAAATGTAAACTAGATTTTTATAGTGGTTTGGTCATCGTGACCTACATCCACTCCACCGATTCCTCTTCCGTCGAGGCCAACAGCATCCGCTATCGATCTTCCTTTAATTGGTGAAGATCAACCACCCTTACAACTCGATTCTCCTTTTGACAGGTTCAGGAGAGAACCTTTATAACCCCCCTTACTCCTCTCTCAAACTATACTAACTCTTAGAGCTTTGAGAGGAGTTTCACACACAATTATAATAGAGTTTTCTTTCCTTTTTTGCTCTCAGTAGTGTGTAGTTTAACCAAGGATGAGAGGGGTATTTATAGGCCTCAAGTTGATTCAAAGTTGGAGCCTAAAAATGTCTTATCCCTGGTTTTCGGGGTCCTAGCGGTACCACCGCCTGTGTTGAGCGGTACCACCGCTTGTAGCACTAACACTAGGTGGTACCACCGCCCAGTCTGGCGATACCACCACCTAACACCCTACACTATGTGGTACCACCACCTAGACTGGCAGTACCAATGCTTGACAACCTCTCGAAGACTGTGTCTAGGCGGTACCATCGCCCAGACCGATGATACCACCACCTGACACAGCAAAAACTATATCATGATGGTGCCACCTATTGGGTCATTGTTTGGGCCTTTCACTTGACTCAACACAATCCATACATGATCCCAACTAGCCCCTAATTAAGTTGACTTAATTATATTATAAATCGACTTAATTAGACTCTAAACTAACTCGATCTAGACATAATTGATTACAAGCGAATCCTTGTTGTCTAGGGCTTCGTCATTGGTTCATCTGACGCTTCGTCCGATCTTTCGGCGCACCATCCTCTCCTTTAGTGTATTGCCCAATCGGCATGTTATTTTCTCATAACATCCGATCTTCTTGGCGTAATGTCCGATCTTCACGGCCCGAAGCCTTCTACCGATATATTGACCATTCCTTCGACCTGATGTCCAATCTTCTGACATGTTTGCTCCGGCCCAATGTCCAATTCCTCCTACTTTCATCAATTTACCTTTTTTGATCGACGTTAGCCCTATGTTACTCAAAATAGTAATTAGATCACAAACACATTAATTGATGTCATCATCAAAATTCGAGATTCAATAATCTCCCCTTTTTGATGATGATAACCAATTGATGACCGAGTTCAAACAAACTCCCCCTATCAATATGCCATATTGATAGAACCTTGAATTCAAGCTGAATTCAAGTCAAAAAAAATTTAATCAAGAAATCATTATGAGTCTAAGCAACATAAAATCATGCATAATTAATTTTTTAATATATCATTCCATGCATGATCATCAACATAACTTCTCCCCCATTATCATCGACAAAAATGAGAAGTGCAACTAGCAAATTTTAGAGATATGCAAGTTTTGTAACATACAAGCTAGTAAATTTTTTTATTACTTTACAACATTCATAATCACCAAATCATCATTAATTTTAAAGATTTACATTTTTTCTTTTTAAGATAGGCAAGCTAGCAATTTTTATTGATGTTCAAGATAGCAAGTTCTTTCTTCTCTTTTGAGAGGTGCAAGCTAGCAGTTTTGCTTCTACTTGGGATGTGCAAGCTAGTAATTCTTGCTTCTCTTTTGAGGTGGGAAATCTAGCAAGTTTTAGATATGCAAGCAAGTAATAGCAAGTTTTACATTAAGCAAGTTAACAAATTTTGCACCATGCAAGCTAGCAAATTTTACATAATTTTAGAACATGCATAGCTAGTTCTTTCTCCCCCTTTATCATTGTCAAAAAGATGGAAATAAATTAATTTTGTAATTCTTTTTCCCTTTACAATAATTTTCAAATCATGACAAAGGTAAAGTATCAATCTTATTTCAATAAATTATTTCATAACTTCTCTCCCTTTGTCATCAACAAAAAGGAGAAGTGCATTTAGCAAGTTTCAAATTATTGCATTACAAATATAATCTTAAGTTTTGTCATCATGCAAGCAAGTAATTTTCTTTCTTCTCTTTTGAGAAGTGCAATGTTTTACATCATTTTATATGCAAGCTAGTAATAATTTTGAGTTTTGCAAGTTTATAAATTTTGCTAGATTAGCATATTTCGCTTCTTGAGATATGCAAGATAGCAATTTTTGGTTACGTTCAAGATAGCAAGTTCTTTTTTTATCTTTTGAGAAGTATAATTTTTTGCTTCCTTTGCAATGCATAAGCTAGCAATTTGGTAAGTGTTACTTCTCTTTAAAGTATGAAGTCTAGCAAGTTTTTGAAAAAGAATACAAGATAGCAAGCTAGCAAGATAGCAATGCATCATTTTAGAAAATGTAAGCTAGCAATATTTGAGATGTTCAAGAAAGCAACTTTGGCTTCTTGAAATATGCAAGCCAGCTAGCAAGCTAGCAGATTTTATCTCCCCCTTTGTCATTGTCAAAAAGAAGAGAAAAATATAATTTTATAATTTTTTTTCCTTTACAACAATTTTCAAAGCATGACAAAGATAAATAACAAATTTACATCGATATTCCAATCATTATTTCAATCATTAAAAATGAAAGATCAAGTCATGATTTTTGACATATCTCTTCTTTTGTATATAGAAGGAATGATAGGGAAATAATCTTGATTCAAAAAGAAGATTCAAGTCTAAAATTTGAGAAATCAAGATCATGATTTGAAAAATGTATAGGAAGAATTTATGCATTTGGGAGCTCTAACATGTCTAAGTTTATCATTCAAGCTAGCAAATTTGGTTCTTTTGAGATGCTAGCTATTTTCTTTCCCCCTTTTGTCATTGTAAGTAAGAAAGAAGAAGGGAAGAACATAATGGTGTGAATGTTCAAGTCATCACAAAAATACAAAGGTATCATATGAAAATCATGATATGAAATATATTAATATCAAATCATGAATGCCACAAGACATGATTTATTTCAACAAATCTCTTCTATTATAAATGGCACAAAGAAACATAGGAGATCAAATAATATAATATCTTAATTCATGCATAAGAAATCTCAAGTTATAAATCTTGAAAAATCAAGATAAAGCTCAATCAAATTTAAATCATCAAATCATCAAAATCATTTTCATAGTCCAAGATATTCATAAAAATGATACAAATAGATTTATCAATCTCCCCTTTCGAAAACTTGATAAGGTAGGGATTTAGAAATTTTAAAGAAAAATATATTTTTCTTTTTTTTATTTCACACAAGCATGCCTTTGTCATTTATGCCAAATCAAAATGTGCATTATCACTTAAAACCAAAAGATAGACAAGATTCATCACAAAAATCTTCATGACAAAAAATATAACACATTAAACATAAGGCTTCTTTAAATAAAAGGTTTGATTTATCATTTTAATTCCAATGACAATACATTTTTTTTTTATGTGTTTCATTTTATGTGATTGATTTCATATAAGTATGCTCAAGTTTTTCATATGAAAACCATACATCATGTTTAAAACCGAAAAGCAACTTTCATTATGACAAAAGATCAATCATCATGCATAATTTCAAAATATAAAATCATCATTACATGTATGATTATCATACATAATTTCAAATCATCATTTTATTATTACATCATTAAATCATCAAGCATGGTTTCATTAAACATAAAGCATCTTGAATTAAAATCAAAAGGCAGTACGGAAATTATCAAGATACACATTATTTCTTCTTAAAAACATATATAGGATTAATATTATATTTAAATCTAATATTTTGTTCCTTTATCATAAAACATGTAATTTTTAGGATCATTTTTTAAAATAAAAAAGAAGGATGATATAATTTTTTTACATTTTTTATTTTTTTATTTTTTATTAACTAATTTAAAAATAACTCATAAAAAAGTATCAAGTAATTTCAAAATAAAGTAAAGGAGTTTCATTTGAGTTGTTTACTTTATTGCCGAGAGTCACCAAAGCGAAGTTCGCAACTTCGTATTCATCGATTTGCTCCTCGTCTTCGAAGGTACTCAATTTGTCCCAAGTCGTCTTCTTCTTCTTTAAAAACTTCTCCTGTTTAAGTTTATTTTTATTCTTTAATTTTTGTTTCATGAACTTTCTAAATTTTATAGTGAGAAGTTCAAAGTCATCATCATCACCATTTAAGTTATCACTCAAGTGGTATTCTAGTGTTCGAAGTGTCAAATCTTTCCTGTTCTTTGGAAGATTGTTCTCATGTTCGGTTTGTTCATCATGTTCATCTTGTGCATTGTGCGTCATTTTATATGTTATTAATGAACTAAAAAGTTCTTTAAGTGAAAAATTAATGAGATCTTTTGCCTCTTGTATTATAGTTACTTTTGGATCCCAATTCTTTGGAGGGATCTTAATATATTGTTAACAAATTCAAAATTTGAAAAATATTTGCCAAGAGCTTTTAAACTATTGACGACATCCGTAAAGTAGATGTACATGTCAATAGTAGTTTCACTCGACTTAATTCGAAACAACTCGAAATCATGCATCAAAAGATTAATCTTCGAATCTTTTACTCTATTAGTGCCTTCGTGTGTGTGGTTTCAAGAGTGTGCCAAATATCGAAAGTTGTTTCGTAAATAAAAACTCGATTAAATTCATTTTTACTCAAGGCACAAAATATAGCGTTCATAGCTCTAGCATTCAAAGAAAAAGTTTTCTTCTCCAAATCATTCCATTCGTTCATTGGAGTAGAAGACTTTTAAAAATTATTTTCAATAATATTCCATAAATCTAAGTCAATAGAAAGCAAGAAAACTCTCATTTAAGTTTTTCAATAAGTGTAGTCAATCCCATTGAACATAGGAGGACAAACGATAGAAAAGCTCTTTTGAAAGCCGAAAAGAGTCATTTCTCTTGGGTGTTAAACCAAATGAGAAATAACGTGGCTCTGATACAACTGTCAGGAATGAGTCGGCACTAAGAGGGGGGGTGTGAATTAGTGTAGTGGTAAAAACATCAATTCTAAAATCTATCATTTTGATTAAACTCATTTCGGAAAGATATTAACTTGAAAGCATAAGGGAGCATAGTGAAAGCAATAAGAATGTAAAGCAGTTTGCAGTAAAGGTAAATTGCTCAAAAGGAAATGCAAACCTATTTTATAGTGGTTCGATCATTGTGACCTACATTCACTCTCGATTCCTCTTCACTCGAGACCACCGACTTACACTACTGATCTTCTTTCAATAGGCGAAGATCAACTACCCTTTTATACCCCTCTTCTCCTTTTCACAGGTTTAGGAGATAACCTTTTACAAGCACTCATTCCTCTAATTCTAAATTTAGAATTAGAGGAGGGGATCTCTCAAGTATTTACTATAGTGTTTTCCCACTTTTAAATTCTATGTGCTTGTGTATATTAACCAGGGATAAGAGGGGTATTTATAGGCCTCAAGTGGATTCAAACTTGGAGCCTAAAAGGGTCTCATCCCTGATTTTCGAGGTCCTAGCAGTACCACCGCTTATGATGGGCGATACCATCACCTGCACCATTGACACTAGGTAGTACCACCGCCCAGTTTGGCGATACCACCACCTGACACAGTCTCGGAGACTATGCCACAATAGTGCCACTTGTTGGGTCACTGTTTGGACCTTCCACTTGGCCCAACATAGCCCAAACTTGGGCCCAATTAACTCATAATTGAGTTAGCCCAATTCTAACCCAATTATGTACTAACTATGAATTTTAAGATATTTACTAAGCTGAATAAGTCTGTAAGTCTATGTTTCTTCCGGTGAGCTTCCAGCGAACTTCCGACAATCTCTTGGCAATGTTCTAGCAAAATCCTGGCAAGCTCTTGGACTTCACGATGATCTTCTTGGCGAGTTCTGATGAGCTTCTTTAGTAAGCTCCAGGACTTCTTGGTCAATTCCAGTAGAACTTCTGATGAACGTCCGATGAATTCTTGAAGTCCCCACAAAATCTCATTCTTGAAAACCATACATCATGTTTAAAATCGAAAAGCAACTTTCATTACGACAAAGATTAATCATCATGCATAATTTCAAAATATAAAATCATCATTACATGCATGATCAGCATACATAATTTCAAATCATCATTTTATTATTACATCATCAAATCATCAAGCATGGTTTCATCGAACATAAAGCATCTTGAATTAAAATCAAAAGGAAATACGGAAATCATCAAGATATACATTATTTCTTCTTAAAAACATATATAAGATTATTATTAGATTTAAATCTAATATTTTATTCCTTTATCATAAAATATGTAATTTTCAAGATCATTTTTTAAAATAAAAAAGAAGGATGATATAATTTTTTTATATTTTATATTTTTTTATTTTTTACTAACTAATTTAAAAATAACTCATAAAAAAGTATCAAGTAATTTTAAAATAAAGTAAAGGAGTTTCGTTTGAGTTGTTTACTTCATTGTCGACAGTCACCAAAGCGAAGTTCGCCACTTCGTATTCATCGGTTTGTCCCTCGTCTTCGAAGGTACTCGATTTGTCCCAAGTCATCTTCTTCTTCTTTAAAAACGTCTTCTTTTTAAGTTCATTTTTCTTCTTTAATTCTTGTTTCATGAACTTTCTAAATTTTATAGTGAGAAGTTCAAAGTCATCATCATCACCACTTAAGTTATCACTCAAGTGGTATTCTAGTATTCGAAGTGTCAAATCCTTCCTGTTCTTTGGAAGATTGTTCTCATGTTCGTTTTGTTCATCATGTTCATCATGTGCATTGTGCGTCATTTCATATGTTATCAATGAACTAAAAAGTTCTTCAAGTGGAAAATTAATGAGATCTTTTGCCTCTTGTATTGTAGTTACTTTTGGATCCCAATTCTTTGGAGGGATCTTAATATATTGTTAACAAATTCAAAATTTAAAAAATATTTGCTAAGAGCTTTTAAACTATTGACGACAACCGTAAAGTATATGTACATGTCAATAGTAGTTTCACTCGACTTCATTCGAAACAACTCGAAATCATGCATCAAAATATTAATCTTCGAATCTTTTACTCTATTAGTGCCTTCGTGTGTGGTTTCAAGAGTGTGCCAAATATCGAAAGTCGTTTCGTAAATAGAAACTCGATTAAATTCATTTTTACTCAAGGCACAAAATATAGCGTTCATAGCTCTAGCATTCAAAGAAAAAGTTTTCTTCTCCAAATCATTCCATTCGTTCATTGGAGTAGAAGACTTTTAAAAATTATTTTCAATAATATTCCATAAATCTAAATCAATAGAAAGCAAGAAAACTCTCATTCAAGTTTTTCAATAAGTGTAGTCCATCCCATTGAACATAGGAGGACAAACGATAGAAAGCCCTCTTGAAAGCCGAAAAAAGTCATTTCTCTTGGGTGTTAAACCAAATGAGAAACAACGTGGCTCTTATACCAACTGTTAGGAATGAGTTAGCACTAAGAGGGGGGCTGTGAATTAGTGCAGTGGTAAAAACATCAATTCTAAAATCTATCATTTTGATTAAACTCATTTCGGAAAGATATTAACTTGAAAGCATAAGAGAGCATAGTGAAAGCAATAAGAATGTAAAGCAGTTTGCAGTAAAGGTAAATTGCTCAAAAGGAAATACAAACCTATTTTATAGTAGTTCGATCATCGTGACCTACATCTACTCCCGATTCCTCTTCACTCGAGACCACCAGCTTACACTACTGATCTTCTTTCAATAGGCGAAGATCAACTACCCTTTTATACCCCTCTTCTCCTTTTTCACAGGTTTAGGAGATAACCTTTTACAAGCACTCACTCCTCTCTAAACAGAATTCTAAATTTAGAATTAGAGGAGGGGATCTCTCAAGTGTTTACTATAGTATTTTCCCACTTTTAAATTCTATGTGCTTATGTATATTAACCAGGGATGAGAGGGGTATTTATAGGCCTCAAGTGGATTCAAACTTGGAGCCTAAAAGGGTCTCATCCCTGATTTTCGGGGTCCTAACGGTACCACCACCTATGCTGGGTGGTACCATCACCTACAGCATTGACACTGGGTAGTACCACCGCCCAGTCTGACAATACCACCACCTGACACAGTCTCGGAGACTATACCACAATGGTGCCACCTGTTGGGTCACTGTTTGGACCTTCTACTTGGCCCAACATAGCCCAAACTTGGGCCTAATTGGCTCCTAATTGAGTTAGCCCAATTCTAACCTAATTATGTACTAACTATGAATTTTAAGACATTTACTAACCCGAATAAGTTTATAAGTCTAGGTTTCTTCCGGTGAGCTTCCGGCGAACTTCCGACAATCTCTCAGCAATATTCTAACAGAATCCCGGTAAGCTCCTGGACCTCACGATGATCTTCTTGGCGAGTTCCGATGAGCTTCGTTGGCAAGCTCCTGGACTTCTTGGTCAATTCCAACAGAACTTCTGATGAACGTCCGACGAACTCTTGAACTCCTAACAAAATCTCATTCTTGACTCTGAGACTTCATTTTGCTTTATGTCTTGCTATCATAGTTAATCCTGCACACTTAAAACCTACTTCGATATAAACAATTATTACAAAGCTTGAATCAAGTGTTGTCCAATATATCATTAGTTTATTAATGCTTTATTTGATTATTTGGTGCATCGTCCTCTCTTGCGGCCTATTGCCCAATCGGTCAATTGACTTCCACAACTCCGATTTCTTTAGTGCAATCTTTGCTCTTCTTTGCCCAATGCTCGAACCCATGGCCCGAAGCCTTCTATCGATACGTCGATCGATCCTTCGACTCGACGTCCAATCTTCTGACATGTTTTTCTCCGGCCCAACATGATTCTTCCTGCTTTAATTGTCTCTCCCTAATTGAAGCTTCTTTTGTCACTCAAAACGTAGATCAAATCATAAACATTATCACTTGGTTTCATCATTAAAATCTGAGATTCAATAGGGTCTTCCTAGTTGTAAGGTTCCTCCCAGAGGGCTGAGTAGTCCGGGCGTCTTTGGATGGCCGACGATCCTGCATGACAAGCTAGCGTCAGGGGTTGGCTGGCACTGAGAGTTGTCCAGCGTAGCCCTTCCGATACTTAAGTTTGTGGAGGGGAAAAGATAGTAATGTAAGTTGTATGACTGAGTTAGTGTGTAGAGTGCCCTCCAGCGTGAGCTGATGAGTTTCTTTTTATACTTGATCCTTAGAATTTCTTATTAGCTGGTTTAGGATTAGCCACTTGATCATTTTGATCTTTGATCTAGATAAAGGCGGTTATTGCCGGTTATTGATGTGGGGCACATCGAGACATACTACGACACCATTTTGAGACTGATAACTTGGAGCCCTACTTAGGTGTTGACCTTTATGACAGATGAACTAGCATGGGATAAAATCATCCCTATCAGTCATTAAGATATATAAACCATAAGTCTATGAAGCATATAGGGATTAATACTGTACTGTATATAGATCATATAATTATGCATAGTACAGTGAAATGTTCAATGTAGTAAAACATTTTTACATTATGACAGTATGAAGATATAAAGATCTGATTTCATATTATTGTAGGAGAAGCCATCAATTCTGTAAAAAAACAAAGCAGAGTTTTTTCATCTTCAATTTTAGATTCAAGAAGAGTTGAATCGTCAGGGAGCCATGATCAAAGATTATCGACTCAGCTCAAGTCCACTCGGCTAATACAAAGTCCAAGTTGAAGTCCAAGATGGGGTGAATTCAAACTCAATTCCAAGATCGATCGAATTTAACTACAAGTCGAAGTCCATTTGAGTTAAACTCAAATTCAGAAGACTTCATTTGGTTACGAGTCTGGGAGTCGGTAGTCATAGAAACTGTAAAAGAGTCGGTAGTCCTAGATAGCAAAGAAAGAGAGAGAGAGAGAGAGAGAGAGAGAGAGAGAGAGAAGAGGTGGGGGGGGGGGGGGGTTGTGTGGGCAGCAATAGCCTAAAGAGAGAGGCGACAACCTTACAGAGAAGAGAAAGGGAGGTAATGGCTAGAGGGAAGCCTTATAAAATATGAGCTATTGCTCAAAAAGTCTTTTTACAATTGCATGACTATATATTTCTTTTTTTCAAAAAATAATCTTGATAGAGAAAATGACAATAATGCCAACTCACCTCATCACTTAGGCTGTGGAAGCCGCTTAAGCACAATTATAGGTGACTTACACTAATCCTCTATAGCTGTCAGCCCCTGCCTATCTCAATACCTAAGAAAATGTCATAAAGGCCTACTTTTCATCTTCGCCCATTGACATCTTCAATTGTAGTTAGGGGAAGGCTTGCACACATGTATTAAAACCAGATGGTATGGCACAACTTCCCCAGTCCTATCTTTCAAACGAACGGTGCAAAGGTTCATCCCTTGCTTGTCCTAGACGGGCCAAGAGCCTTAGCAAAGCAAATCATCATGGTCGTCTTATTCTAATATTATCCTTCGGAGGATGCACTCATCAGCTACTATCATCAATGATCCTCAAGTAGGGTAAGAGATACCTTAACCCATCAATGGCCTCATACCACTAATTGTTCATTTATAAATCCTAAGCCCCTGGGCTAAATAGAGGCAAGTGAGCTCTATCTAAACTTTTCTGAGCTCTATTAAATCTCCTCCACCTACTCTACTAATTAAGCATCAAAAGGGTCGGGTTGGGACATCCCCCGATGCTGACTGCTTGTGCAAGACCCCGATGCATCTAAGGAGCACCTCAGGGCGATGCTAAGCACTTCCAAGCAAAGCCAAGGTGCACCTCGGGACAACCTCAAGCTTCCTTTAATAAACAAACTGCTCCTCGAGATGATCGTGAGTTAGTCACTAAGAGCCTGTAACACTTTGGGAGTCCACTTGCTATCTCAGTTGCTCACTCGAGTCGCACTCCCACCTTGGCACGAGTCCCTAGGATGGATCTACACCTTCGGGATCGGATTAGACCATGTTGATTCTCCAATCAATGGCACTAAGGCAACAATATTTTGGCACTAGAAAAAGGGCCCGAATGTCGCAAGAACATCCATCCATGACTCCTCCCAACGAGCGCTCCAGCGAGGAGGCACCCCCTCTGGCACCCAACTTATTCGAGCAAGAAGGACAACTCCCACCTCCTAATAGGTAGACGCCTCCACCTCAATGCAAACCCTCGGGACTTTATTGGTGTCTACTCAACGACCCCGACCTTTCCCCTTCAGGGCCAAACGTGGGGCATCTACTTGTCCCATCCGACACCTTTTTGTCTCACCCATCAAGTGTAGACACTCATCGGCATAATGTAGGTGATCGCCCCTCTCTTGCACTAGCTGGCGCAATAGGTAGCTCCGGCACTACGACCAGCAATCCAACACTCGCTCGCCCTGTGTCCTCCAAGATCACCCCTTGCGAGCTCCCTGTCGATGCCCCAGGAATACCCTCGACAAGCTAAGATGGCTCCCGAAGGGCCAATACCCCTTATAGTGGAGTTCAGCATCCCGCCGTGCCACGAGACAACCATACTCGAGTCGGAGACATAGTCCGCTTACTCTATGGAGGATTCACTCAAAGCACAACTCCGAACTATAAATGTGCCCTGACAAGCACTTGAAGTCTCTCGAAAGCACTTGAACCCCCCCCCCCCCCCCCCCCCCCCCCAAAAAAAAAAAACTGTTGCTTTCGGATCAAGCAACAGTTTCTGGATCAATTAGTACTGTTACCTTCCCGGATTAAGCAAAACTCCAACTTTTAGAAACCCATGGACTTTTTCTATGTTTGCTGGATTCCTTTTTAATCTTTATTCATGAATGAATGTGCTTGTTCTTCGCTTTTTCATCTTCTGTTCGGAGGAAATAAAGGGAAAATTGAGTGCTGATTGTTCTTCCCTTCTAGTAATTTTGATGGGATCAAAAATTTAAAAAATGTTGTTTCTTGTTAGATTTGTTTTCTTATTATATTATATGCCTTATGAGTCATTGGGTGTGCGTTGAGATCTAACTTGTTTCTTTCATCAGTCTACACGGCCAAAATCAAAGACGGAGTCCAAAGGGAATCCTGCCTATCAAGATCTTGTCCTGTCACTTTGGCCGCCGCTGAAGGAGCGTCTCCTCGCACCTTGAGAGAGGTGTGAGCTGGGTCCTCACTCCACGCTCCTCTTTGTTTGGCTTCTTCGTTGTATGGTAAAAGGATACTAGATCGACAACAGCTGACCACCGAATCTATTGTAAGAGACATCTACTAGGCATAGTTCTCTAGTCCTTTGCTTACTAGGATTTGTTAGCTACACAATATTATTTGGGAATCTACAGAGTAAGATCTTGTGTTGTTTGCGAATTTATTGACGCCCCAGAGGATGTTACGATTCAGTTGAGAAGAAGTAATCTGAAGTCGGTGCTGGATTTTTGTTGTAAACCACAAGTCTATGAAGCATATAGGGATTGCAATATCGTACTGTATATAGATCATGTAATTATGCATAGTACAGTGAAATGTTCAATTCTGTAGTAAAACATTTTTACATTACGACAGTACGAAGAAATAAAGATCTGATTTCATATTATTGTAAGAGAAAATTATTAAATGATAGTTTATATTTATAAAATATCATGATTTATAATTAATGCATGATTTAAAAAACTGTGGGGTGAGAGAGGCTCGAACTCTCGACCTCAGGATTACTCTTTTCTGCTATGAGACCTACGCGCTAACCAACTGCGCCACCACCCCCGTCGTTTTATGTGTGTCAGGATAAAATAATTATATGAATTAAATCTACTATATTTGTTATACGTCAAATGCACTAATGAATTCATATGTAAACGTTATGAAACTGACAACACAAATGACGACATGTTGTTCATACCTAAAAATAATGTAAAATAGTACTGCAGTTCCAGCCTGTCTTTTGTGTTCTTCTGAGATTGACAGCTTTAATGTGCAAAGCCAAGGCGGCCACGAGAAGAAGATAGAGCACAAAGCCTAAAGAAATGGCTGCCTTCACGGAGATTAGACCCCACGCGGTGGTCGTCCCGTTCCCGGCGCAAGGCCACATCAATCCGCACCTGAAGCTGGCCAAGCTACTCCACGCCAGGGGCTTCCACATCACCTTCGTCAACACCGAGTACAACCACCGCCGCCTCACCCTGTCCCGAGGCCCCGACTGGGCCACCGCAGGCCTCGACGGCTTCCGCTTCGAGACCATCCCCGACGGCCTGCCGCCGTCGTCGGACGAGAACAACACGCAGGATGTGCCGGCGCTGTGCGCTTCCACCAGGGCCACCTGCCTGGCCCCATTCAGAGACCTCATGGCGAGGCTGAGCCGCGCGGCCGACGTGCCCCCCGTCACATGCATCGTGTCCGATGGGGCTATGTCCTTCACCGTGGATGAGGACTTCGGGGTTCCTGTCTTGCTCTTCTTCACACATAGTGCATGTGGCTGTTGGAGCTACTTTCACTTTGGTGAGCTCGTCAGGAGAGGCTACACGCCTCTCAAAGGTAAGATTTCGAGCCAAATGATCGATCTGCATCACCCAAAGAATCATATTTGATGATATGCCTTCACGCAGATGAAAGCTTCTTGACGAACGGGTATCTCGATACTCCGATCGACTGGATCGTCGGCCTCGAGAACATCCGCTTCCGGGACCTGCCGTCTTTCGTCCGGACCACCGACCCCGACGACGTAATGCTGAGCATTATGGCGAGGCGTGCCGCGCATGACGCTCCCCAAGCCGCCGGTATCATCCTCAACACCTTCGACGACCTCGAGGGCCCCGTGCTGTACAGGATCCGCTCCAAGTTCCCCAACCTCTACTCCGTCGGCCCCGTCTCGTCCATCGCCACCACCGCCTTCACCTCGATCTCCGGTAACCTGTGGAAGGAAGATACCGAGTGCATAAAATGGCTGGACGACCAGGCTGATGGCTCCGTCCTGTACGTCAACTTCGGGAGCATCACGGTAGTGACGGCGGAGCAGCTGCTCGAGTTCGCGTGGGGCTTGGCGCGCAGCGGGTACCCGTTCCTGTGGGTGGTGAGGCCCGACATGGTGCGAGGCGAGGCGGCGGTGCTGCCGGAGGAGTTTGCCGCGGAAGTAGAAGGGAGGGGGCTGTTGGTGGGGTGGTGCAACCAAGAGGAGGTCTTAAGCCACCCCGCGACGGCTGTCTTCCTGTCGCACTGCGGGTGGAACTCGACGCTGGAGAGCATCAGCGAGGGCGTGCCGATGATATGCTGGCCATTCTTCGCCGAGCAGCAAACCAACTGCAGGTACTTGTGCACCAAATGGGGGATGGGTACGGAGATCGGCAGCAACGCGAGGAGGGGGGAGGTGGAGGGGTGCATAAGGGAGGTGATGACAGGGGACAAAGGGAGAGAGATGAGAAAGAGAGCATTGGAATGGAAAGAGAGGGCAAGAAAAGCCATTGGCCCGGGGGGCTCTTCCTCGGTCAACCTTGAAAGGCTGGTGGAGGAGTTGACAAGGAGACAGTGAGACAAGCTCCTGTTTGATATGTTGTTCCTATAGCATGATGATTCACTCACTGCTCTGCAAAGTGTAGTTGTCTGGCAAATTGCGATACATAACAACATTGTAGCTGACACAAATATGTACAAGATAACTCAACCCAAACACAAATCCAATCAAACCATAGGCAAACAAGAGTTGCTAATCGGGTCCAACAAAGCCGGCACCAAATACTTCCTCCCCTTCTCTCCTTCCACGTTATAGCTCGCCTTCGTCTTCACGTCCACCCTCAGTTTCCCAGCATAGCCAGGGTATGCGCCCTCGCCATAGACGCCTGGGCACCCAGCAGCCACCTCCACCGGCGCGTCCCGATCGCCCTGGAAGTATCCGCCGCCGTACGGGTTCGTGACGGAGCCGGTCAACAGCGTCGCCAAGTTGATCACCATGCCGTCGAGCCCCACGTCTCCGTTAGGCGCGCCGAGGGGCTGTCCCTGCTGCCCGTAGGCTGGCTTGTGGAACGGCCACGCGCACTGTCCCGGGCACTGGCTCACGGAGTCGCCCACCCATATGTACGCGGACCGAGCAGAGCCCGCGGCGACGGATCCGTGCATCCCGCAGGCAGCGGAGCAGAACCCCTCCACGGCCACGTCCGCGGCCGTGAGCACGAGGGCGACCCCGCCCGCCATGACGCCCAGTCTGCGCGCCAGCTCCGAGACGTCGGACCTCCTCAGAAGCCTACCCATGGAGTACCCCTCGTCTAACACTTGGTTGGTGAGCAACACATGGGTCTTCCTCTTCCCGGCCTTTTGGACGTAGTAGTCGACTGTTCTCCACCATTTGGAGACAGTGGGTGTTATGATGGCGAAGGTGGTGGGGCGGTGTGGGGGAGTCAGGGAGAGGAGGAAGTCGGTGATAATTGATCTCTGTGATGGTGAGAATTTCCCATACCACAGGACGGAGATTGGGATGTTTCCCTCCAACAAGGCTCCTCTGTGGTAGGTGAGGATGGTAGGGGGAGGTTGGTAGAGAGAGGATAGCTTCCTTGAGGCAATACATAGGTCTGTAAAGCTCAGAAGGAGAAGAAAGAGAAGGAATGTGGTCGATTCTTTGGGTTGATGGATGGAAGCCATGAAATGTGGAGGGTGAGCAGGATGGGAGGGGTGGGGGGTGGGATGAGAGGAGCAAGGGAAGATATTCATAGTGGGGAAGGGGAACCATTGTTGTGTCAACAAGGAAGGAAGTATTGTCCTTTGCCTTGATCATTGATCAAGGGATTCCTCAGCACATATCCCTTGTGTGTTTGGGTTTGATGGATTGCAGGTGGATTTACTCCATGCTACTCCTTCAATTATTTCACATACATAAAACAATTGCTTGAATTTAATGATCCGATGATGACATAATGCATACTAATCCTACCAATTATACAATCAAGTTTATAAAGCAAACAGTTGCTTTAATCTCAATACTCTGGAAAAGGAAATATAAGTTTGAATCTGCATTTTTAAGCTTTCTTGATGACTGAAATGAAAGATAAGTTTACTACTAAAAAAATTAGGGCTTGACCTTCTTTGGAGCCAAAAAGATAATAGTGGATGTTTAGGGTTATCTTTTTTATTAGTATAATGTCTTAGGAAGACTTGGAGGAAAGGAGAAGGAACCCACTATTTCTACAAAGTTTAAGGTGCAGTTTGACCAAACGAAGAAAGGGATAAAAAAATTTCAATAAGTCACTATTTATTACTAGCTAAGCTTTTCTCAAAAGGAATACACTCATTACTCATCCCTATTATTTTAGTCAAGTACACTCAAAACACATTCTGCACGCACTATTTTACACAGAATAATATTCATATATGTAGAATTTGATGATGGATATTGAAGTCCAAAACACCGAGGATATTGATATTCCAAAAGAAAATCTTATTTGAAACATGAAATAGAGATTTAAAATCCAGTGGCTCGGCATTAGTTCAAATTATTTCTAGCTTTGTCGATTCTCTTGGGATAAAAATTAATTTGCATAGCTTGGTTGTTGCTACATAAGAAAAGATATATTAATTTGTGACCACTCTGAAATGCCCTGATCATCTGCACTCATGCATGATCATATTTATCTTCAATCAAAATCAGGGGAAAATAGCAACAGTACAATGTTTCTGCAATGAGAGTCTTCGCTAGAAAAGTAAGCACAGTTCCCATCCCCCATTAGAACTAAAAAGGAATCTCTAATTTCATACATCAGTTCAGAGACAACATCTGACTTATTTAGATTAAATCATTTCATAATAACTTAAGTCTTCTCGTAATTTATGATAATCCAATCAAAATCTTTGTGATGATACAAAAACACATCATGTGTTCGAAGTCTGTATCTATCTCTCTCTCTCTCTTTTTTTTTTTTTTTGGTCGAGTATACAATCACTATTTATGCAATGCTCTCCACTGTTGCCTTGCACCGTATATTTCGTTTTAATTTTAGTCAAGTCTAATCGGAGTTAGATGAATATCAAAACTTTATAAATGTACCTAGATGGTCATTTTAACTTGTGAAATTTATAATAATCAAATTAAATATTAATTTATTATGTGATATTTTGCATAATAAAAAATATATTATTATCGTGATCCGTATAGAGTTTAGATGCAATGATTAGTTGACTCGATAAAATAAAAAGTAAATAACATCTATTATTTATAAAATCAAGATACTAATTATAAGATTTAAAATAATAGAATAAAATAATCAAATAAGATGTGTAAGAATATTTATTGTCTTTGGATAGCACTTGAGTGCTATTGGTAGTTTGCGTATCATTGTCGATGACAATTTCGATCTTCTTCTCTCTCACTATTGAAACCTCCTCTTGATGTTTAAATAATAGGTAGTAGGTCTTGAGGACTTCTAGCAACAAGTAGAGAAGCTTTGATGTGGAGCTTTGGCTATTTGAACTCAAGGAAGAAGGCTATAGTAGGAAGGATGGACTATAATGTACAAAGGCTATGGTAGCAATAACATACTCTTTTATCTTTTCTTCTCTTCTCAATTCTGAGAATATAATAGCCAAGGCTAGGCTTTGTTTGAAGATAATTATTGTACCTAAGGAGATCGTATATTTTGGAATTCCTACAGATCTATGGGAGAGGATGAAGGAGATCAACTATCCTCCTCTCTAGTGGTGATTCACATAGCAGGGGCTACAAAGATGCTCCTCGAATCGCTATCCAAATCTCTTTTTTATGTGCACCACGTAATTAAGAATGGGCTACCTCTTCTGACAATCTACACGCCCCAAATAAGGGCTGCAGGGTGAGGAGGAGAAGGGAAAAGGAGAATAGGATGTGGCAACCAAAAAACCCCAACCTATGGCCTTTTAGTTCTCTTATTTATAGAGCCCTTTGTCAACTTAACCCTAATGGATCGTACCATATTGGGTATTGGATCTCCATCCAACTATCCAAGCCTTTTAGATTAGTGAGTCTTTACCCAATTATCTCTCATTGGCTCTTATTGAATCTCATCCATATGATCTAATAATTAAAGGGCTTATTGGATATCCAATAAGATAGGGGCTCCAATGGATATCTTATATTCGAACCTTTACTCGTTGCAACACTTATTATATGTGTATAACCCTCTAGGCCAAATATCGAGCTAGCCATGAGTTATACCTATCAGAACTCCTTCTAGCTCAATGAATTATTATCTCCAAAATAATTCACTCAACTCATCGACTACGGATGTACTAGGCCACTATGCCATAGTTCCCAGACGATACAAAGAAATCTAATCTATTGGACCTATCTATCGTCAGTTACCATATACCTATAGTCCCTCATCTATTTAAAATCTCAAAGATCATATATTGGGCATAGTGTTATCAGGGCCATACAGTTTCTACTCGAATCTCGCTTTAATCAAATTCTCCCGGAGAACTCTTTTTCTCTCAATCCGAATGACCCTGGCTGGGGTTTTGTTTGAGCAAGAACACATGAGATATTCTTTTTATAATACCGGGAGCAAATGATCTTCTATCAACACTCAATAGCCCTCATAAGGTTGGTTAACACTTTCGATAACCGGATGTACTTGATCTGGAACTTCTAGATTTATCAATCCGATATTAAAAAGTAGAGTACTCATATAGGGCATCCTTAGTGTCTCAAGTCAAGGACCATATACACTATTAGGATGACAAAATCATTGTTTGATAATGAGGTATCATCAACCATTCAGCATTCCGTGAGCAGATCAATTAATGAACTTATTCTCCAATTAGCACTTACACTGTATCCCTAGTGTCCCTATACGAGCAGCTATAAGACCAGCCGTCTCTATCATACGAACAGGTATACAGTACACCAATCTGTTTGGTTATCTCGATGTCCCTATCAAATAACCTATGACCAACCGCCTTTAGTTTCCAATGTGTCTATTGTTGGCTTTCAAAATTTTGCAAATAACATGAGCCTTTTTGATTTGGGTTTCTATGGTCCTTATTTTTCTTTGAGTAACAACAGTCTGGGCGGTACTACCACCTAACATTGCTCGGAGATCGAGCTTAGGCGGTACCACCACTTGACACGGGCGGTACCACCGCTGGTAGTAATAACTGGCGGTGGTACCATCGCCTGACAGGGGCGATACTACCGCCTAGAACTCCTAGGAGACCAAGTCTCCTAGGCGGTGCCACCGCCGACACCACCAAATGGGTTGATCCATTCAGCCCAATTTGGGTCTGCCAAGAGCCTAGTTGGCTCCCAGATTAAGTTAATGGGATCACCTCTCAATCCTAACTTAATCTACATGCTAACTATGATAATTAAGACATCAATATTATAGATCGTGTTTCGGTGCGTCAATCGCTTCTTCCAACGAGCTTCTAGCGAACATCCGACGAACCCTTGGCGATGCTCCAATGAACTCCCGGCAAACTCCTGGACTTGCGACGATCCTCATGGCGAGTTCCAACAAGCTTCTTTGGTAAGCTCCTGGACTTCTTGGATTATTCCCATAGAACCTCCGACGACCGTCCGGACTTCCTACGAACTCTTAAACCCCCAACGTAATCTTGGTGTTGACTCCGATTTAACATCTGCTGCATGTCTTACTGCCATCGTAGTTAATCCTACACACTTATCTCAATATACGGATTAGATAACTAAATGACAATTGACTTCATCATCAAAATCCGAGATTTAATAGGGCTTGGTATAAGAGACTTAGTTCATTTTTTATTAAAAATATTTCTCTAAAGGCAAGATCGATACTATATTGTTTATCAAAAATTTTGAAAATAATTTTTTTATTGTTCAAATTTATGTTGATGATATTATTTTCGGTTCCACGAATGAATCTCTTTGTGAATCATTTGTTAAAAGTATGAGTCTTGAATTTGAAATAAGTTTGATAGGAGAATTAACCTTCTTTTTAGGCTTATAAATCAAACAACTAAGTAATGATATCTTTCTTAGTCAAACAAAATACGCTTTAGATTTGCTAAAAAGGTTCAATATGGATAGCTCAAAAGCTATCAACACTCCTATGAGCACTTCCACTAAGTTAGAAATTGATGAAAGTGGAGAAAGCTTTGATCAAAAAGCTTATAGGGGTATGATAGGAAGTTTACTTTACCTCACCGCAACTAGACCGGATATCATGTTTAATGTAGGATTTTGTGCTAGGTTTCAATCTAATCCTAAGATATCCTATCTTAAAGCAGTTAAGAGAATACTTAGATATCTTAAAGGAACCACAAATCTAGGATTATGGTATCCAAAATCTAAAAACTTTGAGCTAATTGCTTATGCTATGCGGATTTTGCTGGATGTAGACTAGATAGAAAAAGCACTTCAGGAACATATTAATTTTTAGGACACGCACTTGATTCTTCGACTTCCAAGAAATAAAATTCGGTTGCACTATCTACAACCGAAGTAGAGTACATTGCAGCTAGTGCATGTTGTGCATAAGTTGTGTGGAAGAAAAACACTTTAGAGGATTATAAGATTCATCTTAAAAATATCCCTATAAAATGTGATAATACAAGCGCAATATGTTTAACAAAGAATCTCATTCAACACTCTAGAACAAAACATATTGATATTAGGCATCACTTTATACGAGATCATGTCACTAATCATGATGCAAACCTAGAGTTTATTAATACAAAACATCAATTAGTCGATATTTTTACAAAGCCTTTTAAGTGAAAAATAATTTGATTTTATTATAAGAGAGTTAAGAATATTAATATGTCTGAATGCATGAATTTGTTAAATTTCGTTTTCGAACTTTCTTGATTCTTTGATCACTCATTTAAATTTTGTGCTGATAATTTTATAATGCGAATTTTATATGATGATAAGATTGTGTGCCTCAATATCGTGTTTACTTTTATGATTATGATTGAATATTAAGAAGTTTTAATCATACATCGAATTCTTAATCTTTGAGTACTACAAAGCACTAATGATTTTGCCTCATGCAAGTAGTGATGAAAAGCTATGACAAAACACTTTATAAATGCATAAATTTGATGTATATTTTCTTTCCGAACTATCTTTCACTTAATGTATTTCTTGAATGGAGCTTTCATGAGTCTATGTCATATCAAGTTTATTTTATGATTTTTGATACATAGATGTCATTGACAAATGCATCTCTCATGGATTTATCTCTTGTGAATTTTTAATTGAGAAATGGATTTGATATGATAATTCTTTCACATGAATTCTTTCTTAACGAAGGAAGAATTTTGTTTTGATGAACACTTACAAGGATTTAATTTCACATAAATATCTTGATCCTTGTGAAAAATGAAGCATGATTTAATGAAACTCTTTTATCGTTAACTCCATTCAAAATTGGTTCTCAATGGTTTTTCCTCCTTACTTTCCTTCTTCATGCAAAGTTTTAATGAAAAATAAAAAGGGAGAAGATGATGGAAGCCATCTCGTTAAATATTTATAACCTTTAATGTGAGAACTTTTGAATGATATCATGTCATGAATGCTTGAAATATGATTTGTATGAATTTCTTTACAATTTGAAATATGACATGAATTTTTACCACACTTGCATTTATTGTTGAATCGTTCTCCTTTTTGTTGATAACAAAGGGGGAGAAAAAATACCAAAATGTGATAAATTAATGATAAATGTATGTAATTTTACACTTGAAATGTTTGCATGTCAATTTTTTTTCATTATGATAAGATATTTAGAGCTTAACTTATAATTTTACAAATTGATATCTTGCGAATTGCTATGTTTGTCATCCTTAAATATTTGAAATATTAGACTTGAAAATGGATGTCAAGCCTTGACATAATTTTGAAAAAGTTAGATCATGATAGAAATCATGATGTGAGTATTGATAAGTTTAAATGAACTTAACTTATCAATATGTCTCTTGAATTTCAAAGGTCTTTAATTCAAAATTGACTTTTCTCAAGTATGACATATATATAGGGGGAGTTAAGGTTAAATCCGTCATCAATTGATTATCATCATCAAAAAGGAAGAGATTATTGAATCTCGGATTTTGATGATGAAGTCAATTATAATTTGTTTGATCTAATCTATATATTAAGAAAAGTGTGCAGGATTAACTACGATGGTAGTAAGACTTGAAGCAGGTGTTACGCCGGAGTCAAGATCGAGATCATGTTGGGAGTTTGAGAGTTCATCGGAAGTCCAAACGTTCTATCACGGACAAACTTCTAAATAAAATGTTCGATGTAATGCTTATGTATGTCCGTGTCTTTTGGTATGTTCATTCTAATTGGGTTTGGTGGCCGCTTTAGGCTTGTAAATAAAGGTTGTGTCATGTGGACACTTGTGAGGGATTCTCGTTCTGTAGTGGACCATTTTGATCCTTTGTTGTGCAACTATTCAGAGCTTATAAAGTCTATTTGTAATTTGCATTGTCTATGAAGTGTTTCTTGGAATGTTTGCTTGTGGATCCTGAGTGAGGCATTTTCTCTAACTCGTTTTCTCTTTTGTGGGTCCTAAGGGACCATGAGAGGCTTCGGGGAGGCTGACCTTTACGGACCGACACGCAAGGGTGCCGCATGACTTAGGCAAAACCAGCTAAGCCCATGATAGATGGTATCAGAGCGGGATAAACACTCAAAAAAACACATAGCATGCAAATGTGGGGGACCTAGCGGGGCTGAGTTGAGGGCAGTCAGTACACGCACGACCGTGTGGGGGAAAACGGGTATGGAGATATAGGGAAAAGAAGTCGCTCGGAGGAGCGGGTATCTGAGATTGACATTCAGAGGAATGGCCAACCCTTCACGCAAGAGGCACCACGAGAACAAGCAAGCTTGGAAGAATACGGAGCGTACAAAGGTTGCGATGGTTGAGTTTGAACTATGGCTCAATGTTGACAACTATACTTGATGGTGCTCAAGGCAAGCAAGGCGCTTGGTAAAGGATGAGACCATGCAAGGTAGAATGAGTTGCTCAGCGACCGTAAGAGTTGTGCAAAGCTCACAGAGGTGAGGGGAATTGCTAACTCAAAGAATTCGATACTCATACATGGGCTTGTATGCGGACGATGGAATGTTTGTAGCCATCCTAAGGCGATCGAAACTTGGCACCATGGAGCATTGAAACTTTCTCTTCGGCATGTGAAGGATACGTCCGTAGGAGGCTGAAGTGTGCAACGAATTCAGCATATTGCTAGGCCTAGAGTGGTGCAGCGAGGGCTGTATTGACGTGGAGTTGCAATCTAACAAGTGCGTTTGCAGGAGGCAGAACAATGCATAGTTTATTTAGCAAATTGGAGTAGTCCAAGGGGATGGTGGTCTTCGAAACGAAGAGAGATATTGCTCCAACGGGACAGTTATCCAGGAGGAATAAGTCTCGGCTCTCCAAAGGAAGAATCATGTGGGACGGACCTCACATGTTGAGGAGGAGTACCTCAACAAACAATAACTCCACGAAGCTTAATGGACTGAGCAAGCGGCGAGGAGTCATCGCATGATCTCGCTCGAGAGAATGCATTGGTGGATGCATTGCGAGATCAAGTGGGGGAGTAACCCAAATCAACACAAATGAAGGCACACTTAGAGTCGATATGAAGATCAGACTCAAGGGAGGGCTGACCCATGGAATGGTGGGCGCGAGGGCCACCATCAACTCAATGCAAAAATGAGGAGTGGAGCAACTTGGGTGTAACTTGGCGAAGTATCCAAGCCGCATGAAGGGAGCCAGCATAGAAGATGGAACATGGAGCGGAGGCATAGTGCTTTCCTTGGACAGAGGTCAAGGACATGAACTCTTGCTGAGGCAAGAGTAGGATTATATTGTTCCATGGGTCCTTCATTTGCCCGGAGCAGACTCATCTTGCATGGTGCCAAAGACGAAGAGAGCTTATGGGCATATGCACCTTATCTCGGAAAAGCATTTGATGGAGGAACTAAGGCGACTCAAGTTGCAAAGGTGAAGTTGGGTTTAGAAGGCCTTGGCATGGGGCAAGAGGACACGGAGGCGGGTACTCTTGAAGAATATGCCACAGTGTTGCCATTCAAGTTGCCATGAAGCAGTGCATGGCGAAAATTATGCTGGTAGGGGCAGAGGCCCAGGATCCAGACAATGGTGCACTAATTGCAGTGAAGTCGGGGGACTTCGGGAGCTACTAGGCGATGGACTGTACTAGACAGGTACTTCATCTAGGTGTGACCCAAGAGTGGGTGGATGAAGGTCGATTGCCAAAGGAGCGAATAAAATTGAAGGTGGAAGAGACCCTGCGATGTATTGGCAGAGGTCACACATGGAGGGATCATAATTCGAGTTCATCCCACTGTTAGGATCGAGAGCACTAAGAGGGGGGGGGGGGTGAATTAGTGCAGCGGATATTTTTCAGCGATTAAAAAACGAAAGCTGCATTCGTTCGATAAAGACTATTTTGATGCAAAAGCCGATTCTAAGATTACTTATGATTAAGTGCAGTTTACATTTAAACACAGTTAGCGTCTAAACGCAGTTTGCGTCTAAATGCATATTGCGTCTAAACTCAGATTGCGTCTAAGCGCAGTTTGCGTCTTAGCGCAGATTGCGTCTAAGCGCAGATTGCGTCTAAACGCAGATTGCGTCTAAGCGCAGATTGCGTCTAAACACAGTTTACGTCTAGGAGCAGTTTAAGCAGAAGTATAAAGACAATGTGCTGCTGTTGTACAGCTCAAAAAGTAATCTGCAAAAAACAGATTTACGTCTAAACGCAGATTTACGTCTAGACGCAGATTTACGTCTAAACGCAGATTTACGTCTTAAACGCAGATTTACGTCTGAACTTTGAAACTCGTTTGTATAATCGCAGAAGGCAGTATGCAGTTGAAATCAAGACGTAAACGTGAACTGAGATATGATGATTGTGCGAGGAAAGCCGATTTACGTCTAAATGCAGTTTTACGTCTAAATGTTGAAACTCGTTCGTAAAATTGTAGAGGACAGTTTGCAGTTATCAATAGGATCAAAATGTAAGTGTAAACTGCAAAGAAACTCGTTCGTAAAAGCACGGAAGACAGTTCTGCAGAATCAAACGTAAACGTAAACTGTAATGTACGAAAATACGAATTTACGTCTGAATGCAGATTCGGAAGAACAGCACTTAGAACTTGTTCGTGAAAGCGCAGAGAGCAGTAGTAATGAAGGAGGTTTGCAGTAATGATAAAATGCTAAAAAATAAACGCAAACCAGAGATTTAGAGTGGTTCGGTCAGCCTTGACCTACTCCACTTTTGGCTTCCTCCACCGACGAGGTCGCCGACGTCAACTAGGGGCCTTCCTTCAATAGGCGAAGGCCAAACTGCCCTTTTACAGTTTCTCTCCTTTTGACAGGCTCAGGAGACAACCTTTACAGACCTTTCTCTCCTCACTTTACAACTGAAAACTTGAAGAACAGAAGGAGGAGACTTAAAAGCTTTACAACACTTTTGAGCTCTTAGAATCACAGAAAAGATCAAGATTTCGGTGTAGGTCTGTATCTTTTCAGTGCTGAATGGGTGGGGAATTTATAGGCCCCAACCCAATTCAAATTTGGAGCTCAAAACAATCAAATCCCGGAATTCTGGGATCAGGCGGTTGCACCTCTTGACTGGAGAGGTTGCACCGCCTGGCAGAGCTCGAAGACCGAGCTCAGGCGGTGCCACCTCTCTGCCAGGGAGGTTGCACCGCCCAGTCTTGCTCGAAGACTGAGCTCAGGCGGTGCCACCTCTCTGTCAGGGAGGTTGCACCGCCCAGTCTAGCTCGAAGACTGAGCTCAGGCGGTGCCACCTCCCGGCTGGGGAGGTTGCACCGCCCAGTCTCGCTGGAAGGCCTAGCCCAGGCGGTGCCACCTCCTGGCCTGGGCGGTTGCACCTCCTGGTGCAATCAGGGTCCGAATGGTTCATTCCATTCGGCCCAATTTCAGTCTTTCAGGGGCCCAATTGCCCCAAGATTAAGCCAATGGGATCACCTCCCATTTTCCAACTTAATCAACGTGCTAACTACGATTAAATCTAAGACAATTTCTGCAGCTTTGCTTCGGTGCGTCAATCGCTCCTTCCGGCGAGTTTCCGGCGAACTTCCATCGATCATCCGATGAACCCTCGGTGATGCTCCTGCGGACTTCCGGCAAACTCCTGGACTTTGCGACGATCCACTTGGCAAGTTCCGACGAGCTTCGCTTGGCAAGCTTCTGGACTTCTCGGATCTGTTCTCGCAGAACCTCCGACGACCGTCCGAACTTCCGTCGAACTCTCGAACTCCCAACGTGATCATGAACTTGACTCCGGCGCAACTCCTGCTGCTTGTCTATCTTTCATCGTAGTTAATCCTGCACACTTATCTCAACACATAGATTAGACAACAAATGACAATTGACTTCATCATCAAAATCCGAGATTCAACAATCTCCCCCTTTTTGATGATGACAATCAATTGATAATGGAGTTATCCTTAACTCCCCCTGTCTATATGCCATCGTTGAGATAAGTCAACCTTGAATTCAAGACTTAAGAATTCAAGTGTCGTTTTGATAAGTTAGATCAGTTAAACTTATCAATACTCCCATCGTGATACTCATCATGATGTATCTCTTCAAGGATGATGTCAGGGTTTGACATACATCAACAAGTTTGTATGATTGTGTTTGTAACTATTCATCATGTAGTTTGAACATTATCATATAAAGATGTGAAACTTATTACATGATGCACACATTTGAAATATTCTAGCAAGTTTTGCATTTTCTTCACATGATAAGATATCAACTCAGGGCATAATGCAAACTTTAGCACATGTTCATATATCTCTTGGTGATGCAAGGATGGCATAATCATAGCAGTGTTTATAGCATCATTCATAGTATTTCTAATCATGGCAGTGTTTATCAATTCATATATATCTCCCCCTTTGTCATCAACAAAAAGCATAGTAACTATGATACCAGAAAATAATAATAGCAAGCTTATAGAGAAATTTTACATAGATTGCTTTAAATACTTCTTCCCCTTTGTGTTATAATCCATTGTAAAGATTTTGCAGGATGGAATACATACACATGAATCACTTCATCAAATCTATTTCAGAAACTCAATTTTCATGAAGGTGTACGAGAAAATCTGTTTCATAAATAAGATGCATTCGGACAAGATTTTGTTGCAGATTTTCACATATAATCATGGAAATCAAGTGATTTGATCATACAATATAGTCCGAAAGAAAATTATTTTAACAAATTTATCTGTTCGGACACATCAACATTCCTAGTTCTCTTCGAATGAAATCAAAACACAAGATTTTCAAAACTTTTAGTTTCAAAGCACAACATTCTTAATTTGGACACATCACATACCAAACAGTAATGATACCATAAAAATCTGAGATAACTTTTACCACAATAGATGTTTACAGCCAGTACATCAGAAGTGAGTATCATAAGAATTTTACAACAACAACAGGTGTTCAATAAGTTCATTGATGAGGTGGAAAATTAAAGTGCCTAAACAAGGAGTCAAATTGACTATGAATTTGCTGCAGCTCAGATAGGATTTGATCTTGTCTTTGTTCAATCCGTTCTTGTCTCTGTTCGAATCGATCTATACGAATCCCAATTTCTTCGATGGATGTATGAGTTTGCTCAACTGGATGTGTTTCCTCAAAGGGAAGGGTCGGAGGAGATTGAGTACCCCTAAATACTGGTGTTTCCGGTTCTGGTTCAGATTGAGGGTGATCAGTCCTTCTAGGGAGTCTAACCCAGTTACCGTTTCTATAGTAACATCTTAGTCGGTGAAGTAGATTTTTGTTTATTATGCTGAATCGATCTACTTTCATTACTTCTTCTTCTGGTGATATTAGAATGTCATAAGCTTTTATTATTCTAGTGATTATACCACCATATGGGAGCATCATATCTTTCTTAGATAATTCTAACATATTTTGTTGAATAAGATAGCCAAGACAGATGTCATGTCCCTTCATGATTGAGTACATAGTTCCTAATTTTAGTTGACTTATTTCATCATGATGGTATTGTTTAGGAAGAATTATACTAGTCATGATATAATGAAGTATCTTAGTGTTCAAAGGCAATAGATGTTCACAACTTTTGGGAACCAATGCTATGTTAGGATTGGCAAAGATTGTTCCTAAGGCTTCAACATAGGATGTTCCAATACTTTCATCATCCCATGATCCTCTAAAGTAGAGTCCTATGCTTTTTATGGGAATGCCTATCATATCACAAATGAACCTATCAGTGATTGAGATGTGTTGTCCCAAAAGATAGGTGGACATCCTTCCTTCATCATCTATTTGTATGTTATTGTAAAATAATCTAACAAGCCTAGGATAGATGGGTTCGTTAATCTGCAAGATTGGAAGTAGACCTAGGTTTGCAAACCATTGGATGGTCTCTAAGTCTCTTAGTTCATTTAGATCTACGTATTTTCCCTTACTGATACATCTAAGTTCGAAAGAGGGAAATTTTTCAGCATGGTATTTCGAATCGAAAAGAGTGAAATCAAACTCTTCTACTAATCTCCTCTTTCCCTTGTCCCTTGAGGATCTTCTAGATCCCATAACTACTGCTGTTTAGAGGGATGATGATGAGCTAGAGTAAATGAAGAACAAAACAGAATTTAAGAGCTTCTTAGAGAGTACCTTTGTGAGATCTTCAAGAGAAGGAAGGATTCTTGATGTTTTGCTCCGAAATGGGAGGTATTTGGAAGGCTTAGAGGAGTGAAATGGGAATGGAGGAGACTTGGAAGAGTAGAGGAGGAAATGGGAGTGAGTTGGGGTCGGTTCCATAGCCGGCCCTAGTGTGGGTTTAAAAAGGCAGAGTTGCGGGCGGTTGCACCTCTGGCTGGAGCGGTGCAACCTCTGGCAACCCGTGATAGCTGGAGGTGCCACCGCCAGCTGGAGAGGTGCCACCGCCTGCAGCCAGTGAGCACCTAATATGATTTGATCAGGGAGCCTTTGCCTTGAGGAGAGTTTCAGAGCAATTAATGTTTGTTACATGATTTCGTATGAGTTTTTATTTAAGGAAGAAGCTCTTGTACGATCAAGATAGATCTTTTAACGTGCATACGTATGTTGATAGTTTGTTTGGTATCCCTTTTAAGATCATGACATATTTAGTTTCTTCATGATACAAGAATTAATTCGTAGATGATAGTGTTAACGGGTTTTGAAGATCAAGGGGGTATGTGAATTTGGATATCATATGTTTCTAATAAGGTTGTATCCAAATCGTATTTGTGATTTCATAACTTCCACTTGTTACTTAAGCGTTGCGAGTTCCTTTTTGATTCTTGGTTTCTGACCATCGAGAGTCAAGGAGCAGAATATTATTTCTTGCTCCGGCCTAAAATTTTAATGTTTTTATAGGAAGGGATGATCTTTAGGAACCCATTTGCTTTTGGGTGCCTCATAAATATATCTACATTTCTTATCATGTTGCATAGAATTTGTCATGGTTCCTTTAGGAACCCAGATTAGTTTGTTTGGACTTATTTTCTTGAATGGACAACAATGTGTCTTGTGTCCAGATTTGCAACAAAAGTTGCACTTGGTTTGGTGTTGAACATGTAAGATGGAGCCTTTTATGAAGGTGGTTGGATTTTGGTGAGGACTTCTCACAAATCCAATTCCGCTCCTTTTTGGAATGTGACCCTTGTTTGCAAGGATCATGTTTAATGACTTGCTACCAACCTCGAATTTCTTCAAGGTGTCCTTGAGTAGCAGGTTTTCTTTTTACAAAGTTTCTAAATCATGACATTTGATACATGAATTTAAACTATCATGATGTTCGACTTTTAACTTATCAAACTCACAAGTAAGACTATCATGCATCTTTTTCAGCAATTTATATTTTCTACTTATACTCTTGCATTCGTCAAATAAGTCATTGAAAGCATTTAATAATTCATCGAAAGATAAATCAGCATCTATTGAATTTGTTACCTCATCTTCGATGGCCATTAAGGTGTAATGAGCAACTTGCTCGGTGTTGGACTCCTCTTCCTCAGATGCGCTCGAATCATCCCATATTGCTTGGAGCGCCTTCTTCTTTGTTGTTCTTTTCTTGACTTGGGGACAATCACTCTTGTAGTGTCCCGGCTTTTTGCATTCATAGCAGATTACTTGGTCCTTTTTGGGTTCAAGTTTATTTTTTGCATCATTCTTAAACTTGTTTCTTTTAAAGAACTTTTTAAACTTTCTTGTTAGAAGTGCCAAGTCATCATCACAGTCCTCATCACTTGAGTTTTCTCTCAAGTGGCATTCTGAAGTTTTGAGTGCCATATCCTTCCTGTTCTTTGGAAGGATGTCTTCTTGCTCTTCATGAGCTTTACAAGTCATTTCGTAGGTCATTAATGACCCGATTAGTTCTTCAAGAGGGAAATTTCGCAGATCTTTTGCCTCTTGAATTGCGGTGACTTTAGGATCCCAACTCTTAGGAAGGGATCTTAGTATCTTATTAACAAGCTCAAAATCCGAAAAGCTCTTTCCGAGTCCTTTTAGACCGTTGACGACATCCGTGAAACGGGTAAACATGTCGCCAATGGTTTCACTCGGTTTCATCCGAAAAAGTTCGAAAGAATGTAACAGCAAATTGATTTTTGACTCTTTTACTCTACTTGTGCCCTCATGGGTCACTTCGAGCGTGTGCCAAATATCAAACGCAGTTTCACAAGTTGAAACACGGTTAAACTCGTTTTTATCAAGTGCACAAAATAAGGCATCCATAGCCTTTGCATTAAGAGCGAAAGCCTTCTTCTCCAAATCATTCCAATCGATCATTGGAAGAGAAGACTTTGAAAAACCATTCTCGACAAGATTCCAAAGATCAATGTCCATAGAAATAAGAAAGATTCTCATTCGGGTCTTCCAATAGGTGTAGTCCGTCCCATTAAACATGGGTGGACGTGTAATGGAATGGCCCTCTTGGTTTCCGGCGTAAGCCATCTCTCTTGGGTTTTAATCCTTTTGAGAGTTAACCGGGCTCTGATACCAATTGTTAGGATCGAGAGCACTAAGAGGGGGGGGGTGAATTAGTGCAACGGATATTTTTCAGCGATTAAAAAACGAAAGCTGCGTTCGTTCGATAAAGACTATTTTGATGTAAAAGCCGATTCTAAGATTACTTATGATTAAGTGCAGTTTACGTTTAAACACAGTTAGCGTCTAAACGCAGTTTGCGTCTAAATGCATATTGCGTCTAAACTCAGATTGCGTCTAAGCGCAGTTTGCGTCTTAGCGCAGATTGCGTCTAAGCGCAGATTGCGTCTAAACGCAGATTGCGTCTAAGCGCAGATTGCGTCTAAACACAGTTTGCGTCTAGGAGCAGTTTAAGCAGAAGTATAAAGACAATGTGCTGCTGTTGTACAGCTCAAAAAGTAATCTGCAAAAAACAGATTTACGTCTAAACGCAGATTTACGTCTAGACGCAGATTTACGTCTTAAACGCAGATTTACGTCTGAACTTTGAAACTCGTTTGTATACTCGCAGAAGGCAGTATGCAGTTGAAATCAAGACGTAAACGTGAACTGAGATCTGATGATTGTGCGAGGAAAGCCGATTTACGTCTAAATGCAGTTTTACGTCTAAATGTTGAAACTCGTTCGTAAAATTGTAGAGGACAGTTTGCAGTTATCAATAGGATCAAAATGTAAGTGTAAACTGCAAAGAAACTCATTCGTAAAAGCACGGAAGATAGTTCTGCAGAATCAAACGTAAACGTAAACTGTAATGTACGAAAATGCGAATTTACGTCTGAATGCAGATTCGGAAGAACGGCACTTAGAACTTGTTCGTGAAAGCGCAGAGAGCAGTAGTAATGAAGGAGGTTTGCAGTAATGATAAAGTGCTAAAAAATAAACGCAAACCAGAGATTTAGAGTGGTTCGGTCAGCCTTGACCTACTCCACTTTTGGCTTCCTCCACCGACGAGGTCGCCGACGTCAACTAGGGGCCTTCCTTCAATAGGCGAAGGCCAAACTGCCCTTTTACAGTTTCTCTCCTTTTGACAGGCTCAGGAGACAACCTTTACAGACCTTTCTCTCCTCACTTTACAACTGAAAACTTGAAGAACAGAAGGAGGAGACTTAAAGGCTTTACAACACTTTTGAGCTCTTAGAATCACAGAAAAGATCAAGATTTCGGTGTAGGTCTGTATCTTTTCAGTGCTGAATGGGTGGGGAATTTATAGGCCCCAACCCAATTCAAATTTGGAGCTCAAAACAATCAAATCCCGGAATTCTGGGATCAGGCGGTTGCACCTCTTGACTGGAGAGGTTGCACCGCCTGGCAGAGCTCGAAGACCGAGCTCAAGCGGTGCCACCTCTCTGCCAGGGAGGTTGCACCGCCCAGTCTTGCTCGAAGACTGAGCTCAGGCGGTGCCACCTCTCTGTCAGGGAGGTTGCACCGCCCAGTCTAGCTCGAAGACTGAGCTCAAGCGGTGCCACCTCCCGGCTGGGGAGGTTGCACCGCCCAGTCTCGCTGGAAGGCCTAGCCCAGGCGGTGCCACCTCTTGGCCTGGGCGGTTGCACCTCCTAGTGCAATCAGGGTCCGAATGGTTCATTCTATTCGGCCCAATTTCAGTCTTTCAGGGGCCCAATTGCCCCAATATTAAGCCAATGGGATCACCTCCCATTTTCCAACTTAATCAACGTGCTAACTACGATTAAATCTAAGACAATTTCTGCAGCTTTGCTTCGGTGCGTCAATCGCTCCTTCCGGCGAGTTTCCGGCGAACTTCCGTCGATCATCCGATGAACCCTCGGTGATGCTCCTGCGGACTTCCGGCAAACTCCTGGACTTTGCGACGATCCACTTGGCAAGTTCCGACGAGCTTCGCTTGGCAAGCTTCTGGACTTCTCGGATCTGTTCTCGCAGAACCTCCGACGACCGTCCGAACTTCCGTCGAACTCTCGAACTCCCAACGTGATCATGAACTTGACTCCGGCGCAACTCCTGCTGCTTGTCTATCTTTCATCGTAGTTAATCCTACACACTTATCTCAACACATATATTAGACAACAAATGACAATTGACTTCATCATCAAAATCTGAGATTCAACACCCACAAGGATCAGAATGCAATAAAGATGTCACCAGGAGGGGACATGGTTCAGCGGATCATGGTGGAATAGTTCGTGGTAATACGATGCACACGGAGGTATGATCAGGAGCTGCTGGAAGCTCCACTTCGGTGAATAACATGACGACAAGAAGGGCTATGAATTCAAGGAGTGAAGGCCATGGTACCGTAGAGGTGGGTCTTCCGTGCATGTATCGAATTTTGCATCGGATAAAAGCCTTGGTCATCAGCATATAGGGACTATGTTCCACCAAGGGAAAAGTTCGAATGCAAGTACCAGTGAGTCCCATGGGAGGGACTTAATCATACAGAGGTATGGTCGAAGCAGTTGGAGAGTTGGACTGCTCTAGAGCTCATATTCGCTTAAGGGAGCTCGGCAAGTCAGAGGACAAGGTCGAGTAAGAGAACGTTGCTACCAAGGAAGCTAAGGAGAATAGAATCGGTGCAAACCCTACAACATGATGGCAGAGGCCATGCATGAGAGTTGCAATCTGTCTTTCCATCGACCAAAAGGGAGCTGCCTAGAGAACACAGAGGTGTTGAAGCAGAGGGTCAAAAGAGGCGAGGAAGCAACGATAAGTCCAGAGGGACTTAGCTACCCAAAATCAAGCATCAGTTAGAATGGAGGTGGACTCGGAGGAGTGCCATAGAGACATATCTACTGATCGTGAAGAAAAGGGATGCAGATGCGAGGCGACAGATAGTAGGGCCATGGGCATGGTAGCGCCATGGTACCGTAGAGACGGGACTTCTGTGAAAATCATTGATCCCTTGCTCTCATGGAGGGAGAAAGCTTGGTCATGAAAGGGGCCAAGGAGATAGAGCATGCAGAGGCAAACTCAAAGTACCGAGACAAGGCTAAAGGGCAGAGGCCAATGAACTTCGTAAGACCGGTGTTAACGGGCTTCTCATTAAGATAGCCAAAAGTGAAGGACTTCGGGTCATGCAAGAGTGCACGACCAAGGAACGAAGCAGGCAGTACACGGTGCTATACCTTTGCTACTCAGTGGAGTATGCGGCAGGGTTGATGGAGAAGACGATACAATCCCAAAGGCGACTAAATCTATTAGAGAATTACTCCAAGTTGGGGTGAAAACTTCCAACATTCCAGAAGTTCAATGGCATTGAGAAGGTGAATCACAGTAACTAACTCAACGCAAGGAGTTCAAACACTTCAAGTGCTTTAGAAGTGTGAGCAAAGAGTAAGCGAAGGCCAGTAACCAGCTCGATGCATGGAGTACAACCTCGAGGAGGCACGCAAAGTCAAGTAACCTTTACCTTTTCAACCCGTAAGAGAATGGACGAAACCGAGTACCCTAATTCTCTTATCTATCCAACAGAGGAGCTTTGCACAGGTTCAAAGACCCTTCGAAGATATTAGAAGATAATAGTTGTCAAATCCTCACCATTGGTGATCAGTGCTACTGAGAGTAGAGTATCTGCCTCATTTCCCAATAGAATACTAATCGAAAGCGGAAGTGATGTGAATCTACTTGGAAGTGACAACTAAGTGAAAGAAGAGTCGATGAGCAAATTTTGTGGAGTAAAGGACCAAAAGCTTTGAAAGTTTGCGAGGCGATGCTTGTTAAAGCTCAAACAAGCATCCACCTAGTTCAAGCAGCATGAGGCATTTGAGAGACTGGCGCATAGTAAGGATGGTCTTTTCCTTCATTTGGAGGATCCGCAAGAATCAACAAGAATCAACACAACTCAGCCAACCCCACACCAGAGTTAGAGTCATTGGTGAGTTAAAGCAGCATAGCGGATCAAATGTTCGACTACTCAAAAAACAACAGCGGAGAGCAGTTGGGAGCCAGGAGGCGCATTGTAGTTGGAGCTGAAAATTGAAGACTCAGCAAAGGCGAAGAGTTGTAGTGTCGGCAAAGGCTTCGACGAGGACGTTGAAGGAATAAGTGGAGGAGAATGTCACGGACAAACTTCTAAACAAGATGTTCGATGTAATGCTTATATATGTCCGTGTCTTTTGGTATGTTCATTCTTTGCCTAGTATGTAAAGGAATAGCCGAAGGTTTAATAGTCCCATTTTAGTTGGGTTTGGTAGCCACTTTAGGCTTGTAAATAAAGGTTATGTCATGTGGACACTTGTGAGAGATTCTCGGTCTGTAGTGGACCATTTTGACCCTTTGTTGTGTAATTATTTAGAGCTTGTAAAGTCTGTTTGTAATTTGCATTGTCTATGAAGTGTTTCTTGGAATGTTTGCTTGTGGATCCCGAGTGGGGCATTTTCTCTAACCCGTTTTCTCTTTTGTGGGTCCTAAGGGACCATGGGAGGCTTCGGAGAGGCTGACCTTTGCGGACGGACATGCAAGGGTGAAGCATGACCTAAGTAAAATCAACTAAGTCCATGATAGTTCGTCGGAAGTTCTGTGGAAACCAACCAAGAAGTCCAGAAGCTTTCTATAGAAGCTTATCGGAACTCGCCAAGAAGATCATCACAAAGTCCAGGAGCCTACTGGGAGTCCGCCAGAGCATTGCCGAGAGTTCATCGGATGTTCGTCGGAAGTACACTGGAAGCTCACCGAAAGTATGATTGACGCACCGGAACATAAATTGCAGTAATCATGTCTTAGTTGTCGTAGTTAGAGTATAAATTAAGTTAAGATTGGGAGGTAATCCCACTAACTTAATTAGGGGCCAACTAGGCCCTAAGATGGGCTGGTTTGGGCTGGATTCAAGGCCCAACCAAGACCTAGAATTTTCGGCTGACGATGGCACCGCCAAGGCCGACAGTGGTACCACTTGGGAGACTTGGTCTCCCAGGAATTCTGGGCGGTGGTACCGCCCCTATCAGGTGGTAGTACCGCTGGCAGTTATTATTGCCAACGATGGTACCGTCGGCAGTTATTACTGCCAATGGTGGTACCGCCCCTGTCAGGCAGTGGTACCACTAGAGCTCAGTCTCCGAGCTCTGTCAGGCGATAGTACTGCCCAGTGATAGATGTCAAGTGGTAGTATCGCCCAGTAATGACGGTGGTACCGTCAGGACCTCGGAAATCCTGGATGAGACATTTCTTGGCTCCATTTTTGTATTCCATTGGGGTCTATAAATACCCCACCCTTTTCTGTATGAAAGGGCACCAAAATCTTGATATATTTTTGAGTCTTTGAAGTGTTAAAGGGTTGTAAAAGTGCTAGAGTTCTCCTCCTCCCTTTCTAAGTGTTGAGTCATTCAAGAGAGGAGTGAAACTTGCAAGGGTTGTCTACGAAACCTAGCAAAAGGAGAAAAGCTGTAAAAGGTAGTTGGCCTTCGCCTATTGAAAGAATGCCTCTAGTGGACGCCGGCGATCTCGTCGGAGGAAGAAGCCAAAAGTGGATGTAGGTCACGATTGACCAAACCACTCTAAATCTAGTTTGCATTTCGTTTTGAGCAATCTTCCCTAACTACAAATCATTTTATAGCAAAGTACTTCTTCTCCTCATCTTGCTTTCACTACACTTACGTTTTAAAGTAATTATCTTTCCGAATCAATTTCCTTCAAATGTACGAAATATTTTCTGAAATCGTATAAGTTTTCCGCTGCACTAATTCAAAACCCCCACCCCCCCCTCCTCTTAGTGCGCTCTTGATCCTAACAAGGTCTCCTTGCTCTTTTTTACTATTTACACCAATATTGTGGTCCTGGATAGAAATGCTCTTTGAATCTTTCTTAGCAATTTAAATTTTCTTGATATTCTTTGGCTTTTGTGTTGCAACTAAAACCTAAATTAGAAGTTGGACGATCGTTCTTTAGTTTTCAATGTGTCTATTGTTGGCTTTTAAAATTTTGCAGATAACATGAGCCTTTTTTATTTGGGTTTCTATGGTCCTAAATGAGAAGTCCTTTTGCCGGCACTTCATCCCATCCTTCGGCCGACATTCAATCTTATGACATGTTCACTCTAGCTCAACATTCGATTCTTTCTGCTTTAATCAATTTGTCTTTTCTAATTGAAGTTAGTTCTGCTTCACTCAAAACACAAATTATATCGTAAACTTATCAATTGATTTCATCATCAAACTCTGAGATTCAACATTACTAACTCTTATATTAATATAGGTATTAGATTCATAACATTACTAACTCTGATTCATAATCAGTCTAGGTCTTTTTGTTCTCCTATAATCTTAGCGAAGAATTTTATGTTTTTGAGAATAATTAATATTCGGAATATGATATATCCATGCGGATTATATAAACTCTATGCATTATGCCATAAGAGCCATAAAGTTTAAACCGTAAAGATACTTTGAGAGTCAAAAGAAAACACTTTATCTTGTCCATAGAATTCTTTAGCTCTCTCAATCTCCATATCCATTCAATATTTGGTATTAGAGCCTAAGTTAAACCATGGCCTTCTTCTCAAAGACCTTTCAATCATAAATCCCTAGATATGCTTTAGTTTCAATAAATGATGAATTTGTTGAACTAAATCAAATCTAGAAGAAGAAAAACTGAATAAAGAAATAAAAAAACAACTCAAATATCAAATGAAGAATGAGAAAGAAAGCTTTGTTCATAATGTTTGAGATCATTGATCTAATAAAGATATCAAAAGAGACTTAGAAAATGCTTCAAAGAGCATTTGGTGGTGCAGACATAGTAGTGGCAAGGAATCATGTATTTTTAAATATTTATTTTGTTCCAAATGTGAAAAATAATATATTAAGTTTGAATCAATTGTTCAGAAAAGATTATGATATAGGAATGAAAGACATGACTATTCAATTTGTGACAAGCATAAAATACTAATTTCATATGTGAAAATGACTAAAAACATAATGTTTTCTCTATATTTATGCATTGATCAATCAAATTATTTTAAGAAATAATTATGCACTATAGTATCTTAGATATGGTCATTTAAATTTTGAAGCATTAATATTTCCTAAAAAGTATAAATGGTGACAATGTTGTGAAGAATTAATCGCCCAACAAATTATATGAAATGTGTGTTATGGACAACCAAGAAGGATGCCTTTTTAATTGATTTAAACAAAAAGGATATGACAACGACATGATCCAGTGTACTCAAATATTTGTTGGGGTGTGTATCATGAAAAGTATAATATACTTGATGGAAGTATGTATATATTTTCTCACATTTACTAATCATGATAGTGACAAAACTTGGTTTACATATTAAAAGAAAAGAGAGAAGTTTTAAATAAATTCAAGAACTTGGTTGAAAATTAATGTAGCCGTAAGATAAAATGCTTAAGAGGTAATAATGAATTTAAATTTTTTTATAGAGATAATAAAATTATACATAAATTTTTATGTTATATACACCCTAACAAAATAATGTTCTAAAAGAAAGAATAGGCTTATCTTTAAAATGATTCAATGAATGGTTAAGGAAAGAAAATTTTCTAAAGAATTTTGAGAAGATG